>NW_025317606.1:0-49864 GCF_018873765.1 Telopea speciosissima
GATACAATGTTGAGGGTCGTGACCTTCAAATCGATTCCTATTTCGGCATATGTTCAGTTTTTTATTTAAACCAGACCGGGTGGGTCGTTTAGGGTTATTTGGGGGCATTTGGGTACTTTTTTGGGTTTGGTATTTTCTAAGTGTCCTTATCTCTTATTAGACGTGTGGATGCGATGTTGAGGGTCGTGAACTTCGAATCGATCCATATTTCGGCATATGTTCATTTTCAGTTTAAACCAGACCCGGTGGGTAATTTAGGGTTATTTGGGGGCATTTCTGTACTTGTTTGGGATTGGGAATCTCTAAAAAGTGTCCTTATCTCTTATTAGACGTGTGGATGTGATGTTGTGGGTCGTGACCTTCGAATCGATACCTATTTCGACATATGTTCATTTTTTATTTAAACTAGACCGCATCGATCGTTTGGGGTTATTTGGAGAAATTTCTGAACTTTTTAGGGCTTGGTATTTTCTAAAATTTGTCCTTATCTCTTATTAGAGGTGTGGATGCAATGTTCAGGGTCCTAACCTTCGAATCAATACCTATTTCAGCATATGTTCCTTTTCCGTTTAAACCAGAACGGGTGGGTTGTTGGGGTTATATGGGGGCATTTCTGTACTTTTTTGGGTTTGGTATTTTCTAAAAAGTGTCCTTATCTGTTATTAGACGTGTGGATGCGATGTTGAGGGTCGTGACCTTCGAATCGATACTTATTTTGGTATATGTTCGTTTTCGGTTTAAACTAGACCGGGTGGGTCGTTCGGGATTATTTGGGGGCATTTTTGTTCTTTTTGGGTTTTGTATTTTCCAACAAGTGTCCTTATCTCTTATTATACGTGTGGATGCAATGTTGAGGGTCGTGACTTTCGAATTGATACCTAATTCGACATATGTTCATTTTCGGTTTAAACTAGAACGGGTGGGTCGTTTGGGTTTATTTGGGGGCATTTCTGTATTTTTTTGGGTTTATAATTTTAAAAAAAGTGTCCTTATCTCTTATTAGACATATGGATGCGATGTTGAGGGTCGTGACCTTCGAATCGATACATATTTCGGCATATATTCATTTTTGGTTCAAGCCAGGACAGGTGGGTCGTTTGGGGTTATTTTGGGGCATTTTTGCACTTTTTTGGGTTTTAGATTTTCAGAAAACTATCTTTATCTCTAATTAGATGTGTGGATGCGATGTTGAGGGTCGTGACCTTCGAAGCGATACCTATTTCGGCATATGTTCATTTTCGGTTTAAACCAAATCGGGTGGGGCGTTTGGGGTTAATTGGGGGCATTTTTGTACTTTTTTGGGCTCTAGATTTTCTAGGAAGTGCCCGTTTCTCTAATTAGACGTGTGGTTGCGATGTTGAGGGTCGTGACCTTCTAATCAATACCTATTTCGACATATGTTCATTTTCGATTTAAACTCGACGGTTGGGTTGTTTGGGGTTATTTTGTGCTATTTTTGTACTTTTATGCGCTTGGTATTTTCTAAAAAGAGTCCTTATCTTTTATTAGACGTATGGATGCGATGTTGAGGATTGTGACCTTCGAATCGATTTCTATTTCGACACATGTTCATTTTCGGTTTAATCCAGACTAGGTTAGTTGTTTGGGGTTTTTGGGGGGCATTTTTGTACTTTTTTGGATTTGGTATTTTCTAAAAAGTGTACTTATCTCTTATTACGTGTGGATGCAATGTTGAGGGTCGTGACTTTCGAATTGATACCTAATTCGACATATGTTCAGTTTCGGTTTAAACTAGAACGGGTGGGTCGTATGGGTTTATTTGGGGGCATTTCTGTATTTTTTTGGGTTTGTAATTTTAAAAAAAGTGTCCTTATCTCTTATTAGACATATGGATGCGATGTTGAGGGTCGTGACCTTCGAATCGATACAGATTTCGGCATATATTCATTTTTGGTTCAAACCAGGACAGGTGGGTCGTTTGGGGTTATTTTGGGGCATTTCTGCACTTTTTTGGGTTTTAGATTTTCAGAAAACTATCTTTATCTCTAATTAGATGTGTGGATGCGATGTTGAGGGTCGTGACCTTCGAATCAATACATATTTCGGCATATATTCATTTTTGGTTCAAACCAGGACAGGTGGGTCGTTTGGGGTTATTTTGGGGCATTTCTGCACTTTTTTGGGTTTTAGATTTTCAGAAAACTATCTTTATCTCTAATTAGATGTGTGGATGCGATGTTGAGGGTCGTGACCTTCGAATCGATACATATTTCGGCATATATTCATTTTTGGTTCAAACCAGGACAGGTGGGTCGTTTGGGGTTATTTTGGGGCATTTCTGCACTTTTTTGGGTTTTAGATTTTCAGAAAACTATCTTTATCTCTAATTAGATGTGTGGATGCGATGTTGAGGGTCGTGACCTTCGAAGCGATACCTATTTCGGCATATGTTCATTTTCGGTTTAAACCAAATCGGGTGGGTCGTTTGGGGTTAATTGGGGGCATTTCTGTACTTTTTTGGGCTCTAGATTTTCTAGGAAGTGCCCGTTTCTCTAATTAGACGTGTGGTTGCGATGTTGAGGGTCGTGACCTTCTAATCAATACCTATTTCGACATATGTTCATTTTCGATTTAAACCCGACGGTAGGGTCGTTTGGGGTTATTTTGTGCAATATTTGTACTTTTATGCGCTTGGTATTTTCTAAAAAGAGTCCTTATCTTTTATTAGACGTATGGATGCGATGTTGAGGATTGTGACCTTCGAATCGATTTCTATTTCGACACATGTTCATTTTCGGTTTAATCCAGACTAGGTTAGTTGTTTGGGGTTTTTGGGGGGCATTTTTGTACTTTTTTGGATTTGGTATTTTCTAAAAAGTGTACTTATCTCTTATTATACGTGTGGATGCAATGTTGAGGGTCGTGACTTTCGAATTGATACCTAATTCGACATATGTTCAGTTTCGGTTTAAACTAGAACGGGTGGGTCGTATGGGTTTATTTGGGGGCATTTCTGTATTTTTTTGGGTTTGTAATTTTAAAAAAAGTGTCCTTATCTCTTATTAGACATATGGATGCGATGTTGAGGGTCGTGACCTTCGAATCGATACAGATTTTGGCATATATTCATTTTTGGTTCAAACCAGGACAGGTGGGTCGTTTGGGGTTATTTTGGGGCATTTCTGCACTTTTTTGGGTTTTAGATTTTCAGAAAACTATCTTTATCTCTAATTAGATGTGTGGATGCGATGTTGAGGGTCGTGACCTTCGAATCAATACATATTTCGGCATATATTCATTTTTGGTTCAAACCGGAGACTGGGTGGGTCGTTTGGGGTTATTTTGGGGCATTTCTGCACTTTTTTGGGTTTTAGATTTTCAGAAAACTATCTTTATCTCTAATTAGATGTGTGGATGCGATGTTGAGGGTCGTGACCTTCAAATCGATACATATTTCAGCATATATTCATTTTTGGTTCAAACCAGGACAGGTGGGGTCGTTTGGGGTTATTTTGGGGCATTTCTGCACTTTTTTGGGTTTCAGATTTTCAAAAAACTATCTTTATCTCTAATTAGATGTGTGGATGCGATGTTGAGGGTCGTGACCTTCGAAGCGATACCTATTTCGGCATATGTTCATTTTCGGTTTAAACCAAATCGGGTGGGTCGTTTGGGGTTAATTGGGGGCATTTCTGTACTTTTTTGGGCTCTAGATTTTCTAGGAAGTGCCCGTTTCTCTAATTAGACGTGTGGTTGCGATGTTGAGGGTCGTGACCTTCTAATCAATACCTATTTCGACATATGTTCATTTTCGATTTAAACCCGACGGTAGGGTCGTTTGGGGTTATTTTGTGCAATATTTGTACTTTTATGCGCTTGGTATTTTCTAAAAAGAGTCCTTATCTTTTATTAGACGTATGGATGCGATGTTGAGGATCGTGACCTTCGAATCGATTTCTATTTCGACACATGTTCATTTTCGGTTTAATCCAGACTAGGTTAGTTGTTTGGGGTTTTTGGGGGGCATTTTTGTACTTTTTTGGATTTGGTATTTTCTAAAAAGTGTACTTATCTCTTATTATACGTGTGGATGCGATGTTGAGGGTCGTGACCATCGAATCGACACCAATTTTGGCATATGTTTATTTTCGATTTAAACCAGACCGGGTGGATCGTTTGGGTTTATTTGCGTGCATTTCTATACTTTTTTGTGTTTTGAATTTTCAAAAAAGTGTCCTTATCTCTTATTAGATGTGTGGATATAATGTTGGGGGTCGTGACCTTCGAATCTATTCCTATTTCGGCATATGTTCATTTTCGATTTAAACCAGACCGGGTGGGTCATTTGGGGTTATTTGGGGGCATTTCTGTACTTTTTTGGGTTTGGTAATTTCTAAGTGTCCTTATCTCTTATTTGGCGTGTGGATACGATGTTGAGGGTCGTGACCTTCGAATCGATACCTATTTCGGCCTATGTTCATTTTCGGTTTAAACCAGACTGGGTGGATCATTTTAGGTTATTGGGGCGCATTTCTTTACTTGTTTGGGTTTGGGAATCTCTTAAAAGTGTCCTTATCTCTTGTTAGACGTGTGGATGCGATGTTGAGGGTCGTGACCTTTGAATCGATACCTATTTTGACATATGTTCAGCTTCGGTTTAAACCAGACCGCGTGGGTCGTTTGGGGAAATTCCCAACCTTTTAAGGGTTTGGTATTTCCTAAAAAGTGTCCTTATCTCTTATTAGACATGTGGATGCGATGTTGAAGGTTGTGACCTTCGAATCGAATTTGTATTTCGGCATATGTTCCTTTTCGGTTTAAACCAAAATGGGTGGGTCGTTGGGGTTATATGGGCATTTCTGTACTTTTTGGGTTTGGTATTTTCTAAAAAGTGTCCTTATCTCTTATTAGACCTGCGGATGCAATGTTGAGGTCGGGATCTTCGAATCAATACCTATTTGACATATTTTCATTTTTGGTTTAAACCAGACCGGGTGGGTCCTTTGGGGTTATTTGGGGGCATTTCTGTACTTTTTTGGGTTTGCTATTTTTCTAAAAAGTGTCCTTATCTCTTATTGGACGTGTGGATGCGATGTTGAGGGTTAGGACCTTCGAATCGATACCTATTTTGGCATATATTCATTTTCGATTTAAACCAGGACAGGTGGATCGTTTGGGGTTATTTGGGGGCATTTCTGTACTTTTTTGGGTTTGGGATTTTCTAAAAAGTGTCGTTATCTCTTATTTGTCGTGTGGATGCAATGTTGAGGGTTGTGACCTTCGAATCGATACCTATTTTGACATATATTAATTTTCGATTTAAACTAGACTGGGTGGGTTGTTTGGGGTTATTTGGGAGCATTTCTTTACTTTTTTGGGCTTGGGATTTTCTAAAATGTGTCCTTATCGGCGATTAGACGTGTCGATGCGGTGTTGAGGGTCGGGACCTTAAAATTGATACCTATTTCGACAAATGTTCATTTTAGGTTTAAACCAGAGCAGGTGGGTCGTTTGGTGTTATTTGTGGGCATTTCTATACTTTTTTGGGTTTCAGATTTTCTAAAACGTGTCCTTATCTCTTATTTGACATGTGGATGCGATGTTGAGGGTCGTGACCTTATCGATACCTATTTCAACATATGTTCATTTTCGATTTAAACCAGACTGTGTGGGTCATTTGGGGTTATTTGGGGGCATTTCTGTACTTTTTTGGCTGTGGGATTTTCTAAAAATTGTCATTATCTCTTATTTTACATGTGGATGCGATGTTGAGGGTCGTGACCTTCGAATTGATACGTATTCCACTATATGTTCAATTTCGGTACAAACCAGATCGTGTGGGTCATTTGGGATTATTTGGTGGCACTTCTGTACTTTTTTGGGTGGGATTTTCAAAATAGTATCCTTTTCTCTTATTAGATGTGTGGATGCGATGTTTGAGGGTTGTGACCTTCGAATCGATACCTATTTTGACATATGTTCGTTTTCGGTTTAAACCAAACTGGGTGGGTCGTTTGTGGTTATTTGGGAGCATTTCTAAACTTTTTTGGATTTGGGATTTTCTAAAAAATGTCCTTATCTCTTATTAGACGTGTGGATGCGATGTTGAGGGTCGTGAACTTTGAATCGATACCTATTTCGACATATGTTCATTTTTTATTTAAACCAGACCGGGTGGGTCATTTGGGGTTATTTTGGGGCATTTTTTGTACTTTTCTGGGTTTGGGATTTTCTAAAATGTATCCTTATGTCTTATTTGATGTGTGGATGCGATGTTGAGGGTCGTGACCTTCGAATCGATATGTATTTTGAAATATGTTCATTTTCGGTCCGAACCAGACCGGGTGGGTCGTTTGGGCTTATTTGGGAGCATTTCTATAATTTTTTGGGTTTGTGATTTTCTAAAAAGTATGCTTATCTCTTATTAAACGTGTGGATGAGATGTTGAGGGTCATGACCTTCGAATTGGTACGTATTTCGACATATGTTCATTTTTTGTCCGAACAAGACCGGGTGGGTTGTTTAGGCTTATTTGGGGGCATTTCTGTACTTTTTTGGGTTTGGGATTTTCTAAAGAGTGTCCATATCTCTTATTAGACATGTGGATGCGATGTTGAGGGTTGTGACATTCGAATCGATACCTATTTTGACATATGTTCATTTTCTGTTTAAACCAGACCGGGTGGATCGTTTGGGGTTATTTGGGAGTATTTTTGTACTTTTTAGGGTATGGGCTTTTTCAAAAATTGTTCTTATCTCTTATTAGACGTGTGGATGCGATGTTGAGGGTCCCGACCTTCAAATCGATACCTATTTTGAATATGTTCATTTTCTATTTAAACCAGATCGGGTGGGTCGTTTGGGGTTACTTGGGGGCTTGTCTGTACTTTTTTGGGTCTGTGATTTTCTAAAAAGTGTCCTTATCTCTTATTGAACGTGTTGATGCGATGTTTAGGGTTGTGACCTTCGAATCGATACGTATTTTGACATATGTTCATTTTCAGTTTTGACCAGACCGGGTGGGTCGATTGGGTTATTTGTGAGCATTTCTGTACTTTTTTGGGTTTGGGATTTTCTAAAAAGTGTCCTTATCTCTTATCAGACGTGTGGATGCGATGTTGAGGATCATGATCTACAAATTGCTACCTATTTCGACATATGTTCATTTTTTGTTTAAACAAGACCGGGTGGGTTGTTTGGGATTATTTGGGGGTATTTCTGTACTTTTTTGGGTTTGGGATTTTCTAAAAAGTGTCCTTATGTGTTATTATAAGTGTGGACGCGATGTTGACGGTTGGGAGCTTCAAATCAATACCTATTTCGACATATGTTTATTTTTTGTTTAAAACAGACCGGGTGGATTGTTTGGTGTTATTTGGGGTCATTTATTTCTATACGTTTTTGGGTTTTGGATTTTCTAAAAAGTGTTCTCTCTTATTTGACGTGTGGATGATATGTTGAGGGTTGTGACCTTCGAATCGATACCTATTTTGACATATGTTCATTTACGGTTTAAATCAGATAAAGTGGGTCGTTTGGGGTTATTTGGGAGCATTTTTGTACTTTTTTGGGTTTGGGATTTTCTAAAAAGTGTCATTATCTCTTATTTGTCGTGTGGATGATATGTTGAGGGTTGTGACCTTCGAATCGATACGTATTTCGACATATGTTAATTTTTTGTTTAAACCAGACCGGGTGGGTTGTTTGGGATTATTTGGGGGTATCTTTGTATTTTTTTGGGTTTGGGATTTTCTACAAAGTGTCCTTATGTGTTATTAGAAGTGTGGATGCGATGTTGAGGGTCGGGACCTTCAAATCGATACCTATTTTGGCATATGTTCATTTTCGATTTAAACCAGACCGGGTGGGTCGTTTGGTGTTATTTGGGGGCATTTCTATACGTTTTTGGGTTTGGGATTTTCTAGAAAGTGTTCTTATCTCTTATTTGACGTGTGGATGATATGTTGAGGGTCGGGACCTTCACATCGATACCTAATTCGACATATGTTTATTTTTTATTTAAACCAGACTGGGTGGGTCGTTTTGTGTTATTTGGGGGCATTTCTATACGTTTTTGGGTTTGGGAATTTCTAAAATGTGTTCTTATCTCTTATTTGACGTGTGGATGATATATTGAGGGTTGTGACCTTCGAATTGATATGTATTTTGACATATGTTCATTTTCGGTTTTGACGAGACCAGGTGGGTCGATTGGATTATTTGTGAGCATTTATGTATTTTTTTGGGTTTGGGATTTTCTAAAAAGTGTCCTTATCTCTTATTAGACATGTGGATGCGATGTTGAGGATCATGACCTACAAATCGATACCTATTTCGACATATGTTCATTTCTGGTTTAAACTAAACCGGGTGGGTTGTTTGGGATTATTTGGGGGTATTTTTGTACTTTTTTGGGTGTGGGATTTTCTAAAAAGTGTCCTTATGTGTTATTAGAAGTGTGGATGCAATGTTTAGGGTCGGGACCTTCAAATCGATACCTATTTTGACTAAAAAGTGTTCTCTCTTATTTGACGTGTGGATGATATGTTGAGGGTTGTGACCTTCGAATCGATACCTATTTCGACATATGTTCATGTACGGTTTAAACCAGACAAAGTGGGTCGTTTGGGGTTATTTGAGAGCATTTTTGTACTTTTTTGGGTTTGGGATTTTCTAAAAAATGTCATTATCCCTTATTAGATGTTGTGATGCGGTGTTGTGGGTCGTGACCTACGAATCGACACCTATATCGACATATGTTAATTTTCATTTTAAACCAGACCGGGTGGGTCGTTCGGGGTTATTTGGGGTCATTTTTGTACTTTTTTGGGTTTTGAATTTTCTAAAAAGTTTCCTTATCTCTTATTAGACGAGTGGATCCGATGTTGAGGGTCGTGGCCTTTGAATCGATATGTATTTCAACATATTTTTGTTTTTGGTCTGAACCAAACCGGGTGGGTCGTTTGGGCTTATTTGGGGGCATTTCTGTACTTTTTTGGGTTTGGGATTTTCTAAATAATGTCCTTAACTCTTGTTAGAGGTGTGGAAGCGATGTAGAGGGTTGTGACCATCGAATCGATACATATTTCGACATATGTTCATTTTCAGTTTAAACCAGACCAGGTGGGTTGTTTGGGTTTACTTTAGGGCATTTCTATACTTTTTTAGGTTTGGGATTTTCTAAAAATTGCCCTTATCTCTTATTGGACATGTAGTTGCGATGTTGAGGGTTGTGACCTTCGAATCGTAACGTATTTCGACATATGTTCATTTTCGTTTCGAACCTGACTGGGTGGGTCGGTAGGGGTTATTTGGGGGCATTTATGTACTTTTTTGGGTTTGGGATTTTCTAAAAAGTGTCGTTATCTCTTATTTGACGTGTGGATGCGAAGTTGTGGGTTGTGACCTTCGAATCGATACCGATTTCGACATATGTTCATTTTTGGTTAAAACTAGACCGGGTGGGTCGTTTAGGGTTATTTGGGGGCATTTCTTTACTTTTTGGGTTTGGGTTTTTCTAAAATGTGTCCTTATCTCATATTAGACGTGTGGATGCGAGGTTGAGGGTCGGGACCTTCAAATTGACACCTATTTTGACATATGTTCATTTTGGGGTTTAAACCAGACCGGGTGGGTCATTTGGTGTTATTTGCGGGCATTTCTGTACTTTTTTGGGTTTCGGATTTTCTAAAAAGTGTCCTTATCTCTTTTTTGACGTGTGGATGCGATGTTGAGGGTCGTGACCTTCGAATCGATACCTATTTCAACATATGTTCATTTTCGGTTTAAACCAGACCGGGTGGGTCATTCGGGGTTATTTGGGGGCATTTCTGTACTTTTTTTGGATTGGGATTTTCTAAAAAGTGTCCTTATCTCTTATTTGACGTGTGGATACGATGTTGAGGGTGGTGACATTCGAATCGATACGTATTCCGACACATGTTCATTTTCGGTACACACCGGATCGTGTGGGACGTTCGGGATTATTTGGGGGCATTTTTGTACTTTTTTGGGTTTGGGATTTGTTAAATAGTATCCTTATCTCTTATTAAAGGTGTGGATGCGATGTTGAGGGTCGGGAACTTTGAATCGATACCTATTTCGACATATGTTAATTTTTTGTTTAAACCAGACCGGGTGTGTCGTTTGGAGTTATTTGGGGGCATTTTTGTACTTTTTTAGGTTTGGGATCTTCTAAAATGTATGCTTATGTCTTATTTGATGTGTGGATGCAATGTTGAGGGTCGTGACCTTCGAAACGATATATTTTTTGTCATATGTTCGTTTTCGGTCCGAACCTGACCAGGTGGGTCGTTTGGGCTTATTTGGAGGCATTTCTGTAATTTTTTGGGTTTGTGATTTTCTAAAAAGTATGCTTATCTCTTATTAGATGTGTGGATAAGATGTTGAGGGTCGTGACCTTCGAATTGGTACGTATATCAACATATGTTCATTTTTTGTCCAAACCAGACCGGGTGGGTTGTTTGGGCTTATTTGGGGGTGTTTCTGTACTTTTTTGGGTTTGGGATTTTCTAAAGAGTGTCCATATATCTTATTAGACATGTGGATGCGATGTTGAGGGTTGTGACTTTCGAATCGATACCTATTTCGACATATTTTCATTTTCAGTTTAAATCAAACCGGGTGGGTCATTTGGGGTTATTTGGGAGCATTTCTGTACTTTTTGGGGTTTAGGATTTTCCAAAAAATGTCCTTATCTCTTATTAGACGTGTGGATGCGATGTTGAGGGTAGTGACCTTCAAATCATTACCTATTTAGAATATGTTCATTTTCGGTTTAAACCAAACCGGGTGGGTCATTTGGGGTTACTTGGGGGCATGTCTGTACTTTTTTGGGTTTGTGATTTTCTGAAAAGTGTCCTTATCTCTTATTGGATGTGTAGATGCGATGTTGAGGGTTGTGACCTTCGAATCGATACGTATTTTAACATATGTTCATTTTTGGTTTTAACCAGACCGGGTGGGTCGATTGAGTTATTTGTGAGCATTTCTGTACTTTTTTGGGTTTGGGATTTTCTAAAAGGTGTCCTTATGTCTTATAAGACGTGTGGATGCGATGTTGAGGGTCGGGACCTTCAAATCGATACCTATTTTGACATATGTTCATTTTTTATTTAAACGAGACCGGGTGGGTCGTTTGGTGTTATTTGGGGGCATTTTTATATTTTTTTGGGTTTGGGATTTTCTAAAAAGTGTTCTTATCTCTTATTTGACGTGTGGATGATATGTAGAGGGTTGTGACCTTCGAATCGATACCTGTGTCGATATTTGTTCATTTGCGGTTTAAACTAGACTAAGTGGGTCGTTTGGGATTATTTGGGAGCATTTTTGTTTTTTTTTGGGTTTGGGATTTTCTAAAAAAGTGCCATTATCCCTTATTAGACCTGTGGATGCGATGTTGAGGGTCGTGACCTTCAAATCGACACCTATATCGACATATGTTCATTTTCAGTTTAAACCAGACCAGGTGGGTAGTTCGGGGTTATTTGGGGGCATTTTTGTACTTTTTTGGGTTTGAGAATTTCTAAAAAGTGTCCTTATCTCTTATTAGACGTGTGGATGCGATGTTGAGGGTTTTGGCCTTCGAATTGATGTGTATTTCAACATATGTTCATTTTCGGTCCAAACCAGATCGGGTGGGTCTTTTGGGCTTATTTGGGGGCTTTTCTGTACTTTTTTGGGTTTGGGATTTTTTAAATAGTGTCCTTAACTCTTATTAGACGTGTGGATGCGATGTTGAGGGTCGTGACCTTCGAATCGATACGTATTCCGACATATGTTCAATTTAGGTACAAACCAGATCATGTGGGTCGTTTGGGATTATTTAGGGGTGTTTCTATACTTTTTTTGGGTTTGGGACTTTCGAAATAGTATCCTTATCTCTTCTTAGATGTGTGGATGCGATGTTGAGGGTTGTGACCTTCGAATCGATGTCTATTTTGACATATGTTCATTTTTTATTTAAACCAAACGGGGTGGGTCGTTTGTGGTTATTTGGGAGCATTTCTATATTTTTTTGGGTTTGGGATTTTCTAAAAAGTGTCCTTATCAATTATTAGACGTGTGGATACGATGTTGAGGGTCTTGAACTTCTAAACGATACCTATTGCGACATATGTTCATTTTCGATTTAAACCCGACCGGATGGGTCAGTTGGGGTTATTTGGGGGCATTTTTGTACTTTTCTGGGTTTGGGATTTTCTAAAATGTATCCTTATATGTCTTATTTGATGTGTGGATGCAATGTTGAGGGTCGTGACCTTCGAATCGATATGTATTTTGACATATGTTCATTTTTTGTTCGAACCAGACCGAGTGGGTCGTTTGGGCTTATTGGGGTATTTCTATAATTTTTTAGGTTTGGGATTTTCTAAAAAGTGTCCTAATCTCTTATTAGACGTGTGGATGCGATGTTGAGGATCATGACCTACAAATCGATACTTATTTCAATATATGTTCATTTTTTGTTTAAACCAGACCGGGTGGGTTGTTTTGGATTATTTGGGGGTATTTATGTACTTTTTTGGGTTTGGGATTTTCTAAAAAGTGTCCTTATGTGTGATTATAAGTGTGGATGCGATGTTGAGGGTCGGGACCTTCAAATCAATACCTATTTCGACATATGTTCATTTTCGGTTTAAACCAGACCGGATGGGTCGTTTGGTGTTATTTTGGGGCATTTCTATACGTTTTTGGGTTTAGGATTTTCTAAAAAGTGTTCTTATCTCTTATTTGACGTGTGGATGATATGTTGAGGGTCGGGACCCTCAAATCGATACTTAATTCGATATATGTTTATTTTCGATTTAAGCCAGACCAGGTGGGTCGTTTGGTGTTATTTGGGGGCATTTCTATATGTTTTTGGGTTTGGGATTTTCTAAAATGTGTTCTTATCTCTTGTTTGACGTGTGGATGATATGTTGAGGGTTTTGACCTTCGAATCGATACGTAATTCGACATATGTTCATTTTTGGTTTTGACGAGACCAGGTGGGTCTATTGGGTTATTTTTGAGCATTTATGTACTTTTTTGGGTTTGGAATTTTCTAAAAAGTATCCTTATCTCTTATTAGACGTGTGGATGCGATGTTGAGGATCATGACCTACAAATCGATACCTATTTTGACATGTTTATTTTTGGTTTAAACCAGACCGGGTGGGTTGTTTGGGATTATTTGGGGGTATTTCTGTACTTTTTTGGGTTTGGAATTTTCTAAAAAGTGTCCTTATGTGTTATTAGACGTGTGGATGCGATGTTGAGGGTCGGGACCTTCAAATCGATACCTATTTCGACATATTTTCATTTTCGATTTAAACCAGACTGGGTGGGTCGTTTAGTGTTATTTGGGGGCATTTCTATACGTTTTTGGGTTTGGGATTTTCTAAAAAGTGTTCTTATCTCTTATTTGACGTGTGGATGATATGTTGAGGGTTGTGACCTTCGAATCGATACCTATTTTGACATATGTTCATTTACGGTTTAAACTAGACTAAGTGGGTCGTTTGGGGTTATTTGGGAGCATTTTTGTACTTTTTGGGTTTGGGATTTTCTAAAAAGTGTCTTTATCCCTTACTAGATGTTGTGATGCGATGTTTTGGGTCGTGACCTACGAATCAACACCTATATCGACATATGTTAATTTTCAGTTTAAACCAGACCGGGTGGGTCGTTCGGGGTTATTTGGGATCATTTTTGTACTTTTTTGGGTTTTGGATTTTCTAAAAAGTGTCCTTATCTCTTATTAGATGAGTGGATGCGATGTAGAGGGTCATGACCTACAAATCGATACCTATTTTGACAAATGTTCATTTTTTGTTTAAACCAGACCGGGTGGGTTGTTTGGGATTATTTGGGGGTATTTCTATACTTTTTTGGGTTTGGGATTTTCTAAAATGTGTCCTTATGTGTTATTAGAAGTGTGGATGCGATGTTGAGGGTCAGGACCTTCAAATCGATTCCTATTTCGACATATTTTCATTTTCGGTTTAAACCAGACCGGGTGGGTCGTTTGGTGTTATTTGGGGGCATTTCTATACGTTTTTGGGTTTGAGATTTTCCAAAAAGTGTTCTTATCTCTTATTTTACGTGTGGATGATATGTTGAGGGTTGTGACCTTCGAGTCGATACTTATTTCGACATATGTTCATTTACGGTTTAAATCGGACAAAGTGGGTCGTTTGGGGTTATTTGGGAGCATTTTTGTACTTTTTTGGGTTTGGGATTTTTTACAAAGTGTCCTAATCCCTTATTAGATGTTGTGATACAATGTTGTGGGTCGTGACCTACGAATCGACACCTATATCTACATATGTTAATTTTCAGTTTAAACCAGACCGAGTGGGTCGTTCGGGGCTATTTGGGTTCATTTTTGTACTTTTTTGGGTTTTGGATTTTCTAAAAAGTGTCCTTATCTCTTATTAGACGAGTGGATACGATGTTGAGGGTCGTGGCCTTTGAATCAATATGTATTTCAACATATTTTTATTTTTCGTCCGAACCAGACCGGGTGGGTCGTTTGGGCTTATTTGGGGGAATTTTTGTACATTTTTGGTTTTGGGATTTTCTAATTAGTGTCCTTTACTCTTATTAGACGTGTGGAAGCGATGTAGAGGGTTGTGACCATCAAATCGATACCTATTTCGACATATGTTCATTTTCAGTTTAAACCAGACCGGGTGGGTTGTTTGGGTTTACTTTGGGACATTTCTGTACTTTTTTAGGTTTGGGATTTTCTAAAAATTGCCCTTATCTCTTATTGGATGTGTAGTTGCGATGTTGAGGGTTGTGACCTTCGAATCATAACGTATTTTGACATATGTTCATTTTCGGTCCGAACCTGACCAGGTGGGTCATTAGGGGATATTTGGGGGCATTTATGTACTATTTTGGGTTTGGGATTTTCTAAAAAGTGTCGTTATTTCTTATTTGACGTGTCGATCCGATGTTGAGGGTTGTGACATTCGAATCGATACCTATTTTGACATATGTTCATTTTCGGTTTAAACTAGATCGGGACGGTTGTTTGGGGTTATTTGGGAGCATTTCTTTACTTTCTTGGGTTTGGGATTTTCTAAAATGTGTCCCTATCTCTGATTAGACGTGTGGATGCGATGTTGAGGGTCGTGACCTTCGAATCGATACGTATTCCGACATATGTTCAATTTAGGTACAAACCAGATCATGTGGGTCGTTTGGGATTATTTAGGGGCATTTCTGTACTTTTTTGGGTTTGGGACTTTCGAAATAGTATCCTTATCTCTTCTTAGATGTGTGGATGCGATGTTGAGGGTTGTGACCTTCGAATCGATGTCTATTTTGACATATGTTCATTTTCAATTTAAACCAGGCCAGGTGGGTCGTTTGGGGTTATTTGGGGGTATTTCTGTACTTTTTTTGGATTGGGATTTTCTAAAAAGTGTCCTGATGTCTTATTAGACGTGTGGATGCGATGTTGAGGGTCGGGACCTTCAAATCGATACCTATTTTGACATATGTTCATTTTCGGTTTAAATTAGACCGAGTGGGTCATTTGGTGTTATTTGGGTGCATTTCTATACTTTTTTGGGTTTGGGATTTTCTAAAAAGGGTTCTTATCTCTTATTTGACATGTGGATGATATGTACAGGGTTGTGACCTTCGAATCGATACCTATTTCGATATATGTTCATTTGCGGTTTAAACTAGACTAAGTGGGTCGTTTGGGGTTATTTGGGAGCATTTTTGTTTTTTTTTTGGGTTTGGGATTTTCTAAAAAGTGTCCTTATCCCTTATTAGACCTGTGGAAGCGATGTTGAGGGTCGTGACCTTCAAATCGACACCTATATCGACATATGTTCATTTTCAGTTTAAACCAGACCAGGTGGGTAGTTCGGGGTTATTTGGGGGCATTTTTATACTTTTTTGGGTTTGGGATTTTCTAAAAAGTATCTTTATCCCTTATTAGAAGAGTGGATGCGATGTTGAGGGTCATGGCCATCGAATTGATGTGTATTTCAACATATGTTCATTTTCGGTCCGAACCGGACCGGGTGGGTCGTTTGGGCTTATTTGGGGCCTTTTCTGTACTTTTTTGGGTTTGGAATTTTTTAAATAGTGTCCTTAACTCTTATTAGACGTGTGGAAGCGATGTTGAGGGTTGTGACCTTCGAATCGATACCTATTTCGACATATGTTCATTTTCAGTTTGAACCAGAATGGGTGGGTTGTTTGGGTTTACTTGGGGGCATTTCTGTACCTTTTTGGGTTTGGAATTTTCTAAAAGGTGCCCTTATCTCTTATTAGATGTGTAGTTTCGATGTTAAGGGTTGTGACCTTCGAATCGTAACCTCTTTCGACATATGTTCATTTTCTGTCCGAACCTGACTGGGTGGGTCGTTAGGGGTTATTTGGGGGCATTTATGTACTTTTTTGGGTTTGGGATTTTCTAAAAAGTGTCGTTATCTCTTATTTGACGTGTCGATGCGATGTTGAGGGTTGTGACATCTGAATCGATACCTATTTCAACATATGTTCATTTTCGGTTTAAACTAGACCGGGAGGGTCGTTTGGGGTTATTTGGGAGCATTTCTTTACTTTTTTGGGTTTGGGATTTTTTAAAATGTGTCCTTATCTCTGCTTAGACTTGTGGATGCATTGTTGAGGGTCGTGACCTTCGAATCGATAGGTATTTTGACATATGTTCAATTTAGGTACAAACCAGATCTTGTGGGTTGTTTGGGATTATTTAGGGGCATTTTTGTACTTTTTTGGGTTTGGGATTTTTGAAATAGTATCATTATCTCTTACTAGATGTGTGGATGCGATGTTGAGGGTTGTAACCTTCAAATCGATACCTATTTCGACATATGTTCATTTTCGATTTAAACCAAACTGGGTGGGTCGTTTGTGGTTATTTGGGAGTATTTCAATACTTTTTTGGGTTTGGGATTTTCTAAAAAGTGTCCTGATAACATATTAGAAGTGTGGATGCGATGTTGTGGGTCGTGAACTTCGAATCGATACCTATTTCGACATATGTTAATTTTTGGTTTAAACCAGACCGGGTGGGTCGTTTGGGGTTATTTGGGGGCATTTTTATACTTTTTTGGGTTTGGGATTTTCTTAAATGTATCCTTGTGTCTTATTTGATGTGTGGAAGCAATATTGAGGGTCGTGACCCGCAAATGGATATGTATTTCGACATATGTTCATTTTCGGTCCGAACCAGACTGGGTGGGTCGTTTGGGCTTATTTGGGGGCATTTCTATAATTTTTGGGTTTGTGATTTTCTAAAAGGTGTGCTTATCTCTTATTAGACGTGTGGATAAGATGTTGAAGGTCGTGACCTTCGAATTCGTACATATATCGACATATGTTCATTTTCGGTCCGAACCAAACTGGGTGGGTTGTTTGGGCTTATTTGGGGGCATTTCTATACTTTCTTGGGTTTGGGATTTCCTAAAGAGTGTCCATATCTCTTATTGGACGTGTGGATACGATGTTGAGGGTTGTGACTTTCGAATCGATACCTATTTCGACGTATGTTCATTTTCAGTTTAAACTAGACCGGGTGGGTCGTTTGGGGTTATTTGGGAGCATTTCTGTACTTTTTAGGGTTTGGAATTTTCCAAAAAGTATCCTTATCTCTTATTTGACGTGTGGATGCGACTGTTGGGGGTCGTGACCTTCGAATCGATACCTATTTCAAATATGTTCATTTTCGATTTAAACCAGACCGGGTGGATCGTTTGGGGTTACTTGGGGGCATGTCTGTACTTTTTTGGGTTTGTGGTTTTCTAAAAAGTGTCCTTATCTCTTATTGGACATGTAGATGTGATGTTTAGGGTTGTGACCTTCGAATCGAAATGTATTTTGACATATGTTCATTTTCATTTTTGACCAGACCGGGTGGGTCGATTGGGTTATTTGTGAGCATTTCTGCACTTTTTTGGGTTTGGGATTTTCTAAAAAGTGTCCTTATCTCTTATTAGACGTGTGGATTCGATGTTGAGGATCATGACCTAAAAATCGATACCTATTTCGACATATGTTCATTTTTTATTTAAACCAAACCGGGTGGATTGTTTGGGGTTATTTGGGGAAATTTATGTACTTTTATGGGTTTGGGATTGTCTAAAAAGTGTCCTTATGTCTTACTAGACGTGTGGATCTGATGTTGAGGGTCAGGACCTTCAAATCGATACCTATTTTGACATATGTTCATTTTTTGTTTAAACCAGACCGGGTCGATCGTTTGGTGTTATTTGGGGGCATTTCTATACGTTTTTTGGTTTGGAATTTTCTAAAAAGTGTTCTTATCTCTTATTTGATGTGTGGATGATATGTAGAGGGGTGTGACCTTCAAATCGATACATATGTTCGTTTGCGGTTTAAACTAGGCTAAGTGGGTCGCTTGGGGTTATTTGGGAGCATTTTTTTACTTTTTTGGGTTTGGGATTTTCTAAAAAGTGTCATTATCCCTTATTAGACCTGTGGATGTGATGTTGAGGGTCGTGATCTTCGAATCGACACCTATATCGACATATATTCATTTTCAGTTTAAACTAGACCGAGTGGTTAGTTTGGAGTTATTTGGGGGCACTTTTGTATTTTTTATGTTTGGGAATTTCTAAAAAGTGTCCTTATCTCTTATTAGACGAGTGGATGCGATGTTGAGGGTCGTGGCCTTCGAATCGATATTTATTTGAACATATGTTCATTTTCGGTCCGAACCATACTGGGTGGGTCGTTTGGGCTTATTTGGGGGCATTTCTGTACTTTTTTGGGTTTGGGATTTTCTAAAAAGTGTGCTTATCTCTTATTTGACGTGTGGATGAGATGTTGAGGGTCGTGACCTTCGAATCGATACGTATTCTGACATATCTTCAATTTAGGTACAAACCAGATCATGTGGGTCGTTTGGCATTATTTTGGGGCATTTCTGTACTTTTTTGGGTTTGGGATTTTTGAAATAGTATCCTTATCTCTTATTAGATGTGTGGATGCGATGTTGAGGGTTGTGACCTTCGAATCGATACCTATTTCGACATATATTCATTTTCGATTTAAACCAGACCGGGTGGGTCGTTTGGGGTTATTTGGGGGCATTTTTGTACTTTTCTGGGTTTGGGATTTTCTAAAATGTATCCTTATGTATTATTTGATGTGTGGATGGAATGTTGAGGGTCCCGACCTTGGAATTGGTATGTATTTCGACAAATGTTCATTTTTTGTCCAAACCAGACCGGGTGGATTGTTTGGGCTTATTTGGGGGCATTTCTGGACTTTTTTGGGTTTGGGATTTTCTAAAGAGTGTCCATATCTCTTATTAGATGTGTGGATGCGAGGTTGAGGATTGTGACTTTCGAATCGATACCTATTTCAACATATGTTCATTTTTAGTTTAAACCAGACTTGGTGGGTCGTTTGGGGTTATTTGGGAGCATTTTTGTACTTTTTTGGGTTTGGGATTTTCCAAAAAGTGTCCTTATCTCTTATTAGACGTGTGGATACGATGTTGAGGGTCGTGACCTTCGAATCGATACCTATTTCGAATATGTTCATTTTCGATTTAAACCAGACCGGGTGGGTCGTTTGGGGTTACTTGGGGACATGTCTGTACTTTTTTAGGTTTGTGATTTTCTAAAAAGTATCCTTATCTCTTATTGGACGTGTAGATGCGATATTGGTTATGACCTTCGAATTGATACATATTTCGACATATGTTCATTTTCGATTTTGACCATAGAGGGTGGGTCGTTTGGGTTATTTGTGAGTATTTATGTACTTTTTTGGGTTTGAGATTTTCTAAAAAGTGTCCTTATCTCTTATTAGACGTGTGGATGTGATGTTGAGGATCATGACCTGACTGGGGGGTTCGTTAGGGGTTATTTGGGGGCATTTATGTACTTTTTTGGGTTTGGGATTTTCTAAAAAGTGTCGTTATCTCTTATTTGATGTGTGAATGCAATGTTGAGGGTTGTGACCTTCGAATTGATACCTATTTCGACATATGTTCATTTGCTGTTTAAACTAGACTAAGTGGGTCGTTTGGGGTTATTTGGGAGCATTTTTGTACTTTTTTGGGTTTCAAATTTTCAAAAAAGTGTCTGTATCCCTTATTAGACCTGTAGATGCGATGTTGAGGGTCGTGACCTTCGAATCGACACCTATATTGACATATGTTCATTTTAAGTTTAAACCATATCGGGTGTGTCATTTAGGGTTATTTGGGGGCATTTTTGTACTTTTTTGGGTTTGGAGTTTTCTAAAATGTGTCCTTATCTCTTATTAGATGAGTGGATGCGATGTTGGGGTTTGTGGCCTTCGAATCGATATGTATTTCAACATATGTTCATTTTTGGTCCGAACCAGACCGGGTCTGTTGTTTGGGCTTATTTGGGGGCATTTCTATACTTTTTGGGTTTAGGATTTTCTAAGTATTGTCCTTAACTCTTGTTAGACGTGGAAGCGATGTTGAGGATAGTGACCTTCGAATCGATTCCTATTTTGACATATGTTCAGTTTCGGTTTAAACCGGACCGGGTGGGTTGTTTGGGTTTACTTAGGGGCATTTCTGTACTTTTTTGGGTTTGGGATTTTCTAAAAAGTGCCCTTAACTCTTATTGGATGTGTAGTTGCGATGTTGAGGGTTGTGACCTTCGAATCGTAACGTATTTCAACATATGTTCCTTCTTGTCCGAACCTGACTGGGGGGTTCGTTAGGGGTTATTTGGGGGCATTTATGTACTTTTTTGGGTTTGGGATTTTCTAAAAAGTGTCGTTATCTCTTATTTGACGTGTGAATGCAATGTTGAGGGTTGTGACCTTCGGATTGATTCCTATTTCGATATATGTTCATTTTCGGTTTAAACTAGACCGGGTGGGTCATTAGGGGTTATTTGGGAGCATTTCTTTACTTTTTTGGGTTTGGGATTTTCTAAAATGTATCCTTATCTCTTATTAGACGTGTGGATGCGATGTTGAGGGTCGGGACCTTCAAATTGATACCTATTTCGACATATGTTCTATTTGGGTTTAAACCAGACCGGGTGGGTCATTTGGTGTTATTTGCGGGCATTTCTTTACTTTTTTGGGTTTGGGATTTTCTAAAAAGTGTCCTTATCTCTTATTTGACGTGTGGATGCGATGTTGCGGGTCGTGACCTTCGAATCGATACCTATTTCAACATGTGTTCATTTTTTATTTAAACTAGACCGGGTGAATCGTTTGGGGTTATTTCGGGGCATTTCTGTACTTTTTTGGATTTGGGATTTTCTAAAAAGTGTCCTTATCTCTTATTTGACGTGTGGATGCGATGTTCAGGGTCATGACCTTTGAATCGATAAGTATTCCCCATATGTTCAATTTCGGTACAAACCAGATCGTGTGGGTCATTTGGGATTATTTGGGGGTGTTTTTGTACTTTTTTGGGTTGGGGATTGTCAAAATAGTATCCTTATCTGTTATTAGATGTGTGGATGCGATGTTGAGGGTTGTGACCTTCGAATCGATACCTATTTTGACATATGTTCATTTTCGGTTTGAACCAAACTGGGTGGGTCTTTTATGATTATTTGGGAGCATTTCTGTACTTTTTTGGGTTTGGGATTTTCTAAAAAGTGTCCTTGTCTCTTATTAGACGTGTGGATGCGATGTTGAGGTTAGTGAACTTCGAATTGATACCTATTTCGACATATGCTCATTTTCGGTTTAAACCAGACCGGAAGGGTCGTTTTGGGTTATTTGGGGGCATTTCTATACTTTTCTGGGTTTGGGATTTTCTAAAATATATCCTTATCACTTGTTTGATGTGTGGATGCAATGTTGAGGGTTGTGACCTTCGAATCGATATGTATTTCGACATATGTTTATTTTCGATCCAAACCAGACCGGGTGGGTCGTTTGGGCTTATTTGGGGGCATTTCTGTACTTTTTTGGGTTTTGGATTTCCTAAAAAGTGTGCTTATCTCTTATTAGACGTGTGGATGCAATGTTGAGGGTTGTGACTTTCGATTCGATACCTATTTCGACATATGTTCATTTTCAGTTTAAACCAGACCGGGTGGGTCGTTTGAGGTTATTTGGGAGCATTTCTGTAGTTTTTTGGGTTTGGGATTTTCCAAAAAGTGTCTTTATCTCTTATTAGATGTGTGGATGCGATGTTGAGGGTCGTGCCTTTCGAATCGATACCTATTTCGAATATGTTCATTTTCGGTTTAAACCAGACCGGGTGGGTCGTTTAGGGTTACTTGGGGGCATGTCTCTACTTTTTTGGGTTTGTGATTTTATAAAAAGTGTCATTTTCTCTTATTGGACGTGTAGATGCGATGTTGAGGGTTGTGACCTTCGAATCGATACTTATATCGACATATGTTCATTTTCGGTCCAAACCTGACCGGGTGGCACGTTCGGGGTAATTTGGGGGCATTTGTGTACTTTTTTGGGTTTGGGATTTTTTTAAAAAGTATCCTTATCTCTTATTTAACGTGTAGATGCGATGTTGAGGGTTGTGACCTTCGAATCGATATCGATTTTGACATATGTTCATTTTCTGTTTAAACCAGACCGAGTGGGTCGTTTGGGTTTATTTGGGAGCATTTCTGTGCTTATTTGGGTTTGGGATTTTCAAAAAGTGTCCTTATCTCGTATTGGACATGTGGATGCGATGTTGAGGGTCGGGACCTTCAAATCGATACCTATTTTGACATATGTTCATTTTCGGTTTAAACAAGATCGGGTGGGTCGTTTGGTGTTATTTGGGGGCATTTCGGTACTTTTTTGGGTTTGGGATTTTCTAAAAAGTGTCATTATCTCTTATTAGATGTGTGGATGCGATGTTGAGGGTCGTGACTTTCGAATCGATACCTATTTGAACATATGTTCATTTTTTGTTTAAACCAGACCGGGTGGGTCGTTTGGGGTTATTTGGGGGCATTTCTATACTTTTTTGGGTTTGGGATTTTCTAAAAAGTGTCCTTATCTCTTATTAGACGTGTGAATGAGATGTTGAGGGTCGTGACTGTCACACCCCAAACCACCCGTCGGAAGGATTAGGTAGGTGACCCGAATTGCATATCGGCAATCCGCCAAATCCCACGGATCTAGAAGCAGTTAATGCATTCACGGTCCCACATCTGTAACATTACTGCAAGTAAGATCAAAGTGCTGCAGATAATCTACAATGATAACAAGAAATAAAGCATAGCGATACAGGAATGATGATGATATGTATATACATAATTGAGTTCTATTACATTCCCTTCTTGTACCACCCACAACTGAAAGATAAAGTTGACAAAAGCTAAAAGGAAATACATAGATATATATATACAGGGCGAGACAACTCAACCCCAAAAAGAAAGAAAACTAAAACTCCACCACAAGCAAGACGGGGACAAACTCCTAACAAAACAAAAAGGAGTCCCCAAGACATAAAGCATCAAGTGCACTCCTCACTGGTCTTCATCAATGACCACCGAGAATGCACGCATCATCGGCACGACCTCCGTTGGGGTCCACACCAATATCATCATAACAATTAGGGCTCTCCTCCTCGTAATGAGCCGCCTTGCCACAGTGGCATCCACCTGCAGAATCATCTAGAAGAAAAACATATATAACAGAGTGTGAGCCCCCGCTGAGCTCGTGAGCAAAACATATCATCATGCATGCACATGCAACCACAATCCACATGATCCTACATGATATGCAAGTCCATATTATTTATTAGCCACCTAATAATACAACTAAGTCAGGTTAGTGCTACTATAATATCACGCCCCTATCCCGAAGTAATAAATACTGCCACATAGGGGTATGACTGGGACAATCACACATCATCCCAACACCTACCAAGATTGCAGATACAGTGTCCCGAGCCACAGTCCACCCTGTCATCACATCTTGATAACAAAAAGGAACGTACAAGAGGAATAAATCATTCCAGATATAGAGTTAGCGGAAGCGAAATTAAATTAAATCATGTGAAATTATAGAGCATCGGTTCTCTAATGATAACACATATTACAATTCTAAACATAAGTAATTAATCATTACTCTCCCTATACATAAACATACAGTTTATACATAAATGTGGAATGAAGACAGAAAATTAAATAATAAACAATTGCCACGAGGGCATTAATCTTAGGTGTACATCTACATCCAAGTCACAGCCGCTGGTCCTACTTGATTCGCATCCAACGGTGCTCATCCAAGTAGTACCTCCTGCATAATCAACTAAAAAGGGTTGCGCAACAGGGTTAGCTACACCAGCTAGTGAGGGAGCAAAGGGGAATGCACATACACCATATAATCAATATCAATCAGAATGATGCATGCCAATGTTTTGATTCATTTTTCACCTAACACATAATTCTATCGGTCAAGTATATGCTACTCTGATAACTCGGAAAACACTGAGGGTCACTTATCCTATCGCCCCAGTAAGTCCTCAATTATCACAAAGGGACCTGCGCCGGTAGAAGCCATCATGACCACCTAGTGGCAAACCTTGATAGCCATCACTACCCTTGCCTTGGCCTCTCCCACCTCCACAAACTGTAGGTGCTCAGACTATCCAACACATAAGCCCCTGTTGGCAAGGGTCGTAGCATAAGGGAGCAAGCATCCTAACCACAGATATACTATATACGGGTCCTATCGTCCCGAGAGGTATTCCGGGTGCATCAATGTCCCATTTCATCTAGTACCCAGGTACCAGCACGGCATGGCACATACAGTTCATGATGGCATACAACAGTTTCCATAATTTAAATAAATTGGGGTTGCAGTACCGGCACACCCGGCATCGTAGCCCGATACAATGGTGAGCATGCTATCACATTCATAACAAATCACAGTTAAATAAAATACAATGTGCACTATGCTTATAAATATACATAGCATGTTTATTATTAACAATTATATAATATTCAAACCCAACAAATCACCCAGAATCCACTCACCTAACACAGGCATCGCCGTGTGTGGTTGATATGAATCTCACCTGGGCTTCCCGCTACCCATCGAGTTGGGTAGCCTAGGAATACAAAAACAATCATTAAAGTATGTATAGAAGGGTCCCACACTGAGCCCATAAGGTTAAAATCAGATTTCAACCAAGATAGCACGAGCAGACTCACGGGTGGTCTCAGCAGAGGTGAATCCACCCCTGACTCCGTTCAGGCCAAAAAGTAAAACCTGAGCGAGCGGAACATCATACTTGAGTCTGGTGGTGCATCCGTTCGACACCTGAGATAGTTGATGAGCACATTTATGTATGAAATCATAGGGCATAAAGCATACATTTTACCAAATTGGACAGAGTTACTTCGGTGTTTTCTTGTGCTTTTCAGGTTTTAGGTGAATTCTTATGAAAAATAGAGCAAAATATGCTAAGAATAGCCGGAAGCACCCAGGAGTCAAGAAAATCAAGTTTGGATTGAGCACTGAAAGAATCATGCCAATCAATTAAATTTGAATGTGATTACAGTGGGGCCCTTAGCATAATTTTGAGGTGTTAATAGTATGGATGCGTAGCCCATCGAGTCAGCTTAGCAACGGTTCAAACGGCACTTGATTCCGAGGTGAAACAAAGAAGTTACAGCCGTTTTCGTGGATATGGGTTTATTTATAATTATTGACAGTTGGTCGAGGACAAAGTAAAGCGGAAGTTCGGATTCCAGGGGCCATAGCATAATTATCAGAACTTATCTTTCTGTGAGTCAAAAGATTCCATTTGGAAGGCTCTGGAACAGTCCAACTTCAACTTGAGATATCTTGGGTTCTCGAATTTCAAATTGGACAAAATTTGGGTCTATTTTGGATGATTTTTCACAAGGAATGCAATAGTGAGGCCTATATAAGAACCCCATGTTCCATGTTTTTTGAAGAATAGAATGGGTATTTTATTTATTATGAGTGGAATCCTAGTCATCACCCTTATTCTCTCTCTCCTCCAACTTTTCAAGGGCACTTTTAAAATTCTACTTGGGATAGATTTCTTTTGAAAGATATTCTCTCATCTATGGAAGGTTGAAAAGTCAAAGATGCCTTGATCTCATTGCTTGGAGAAGACACCTACAAAGAAAAGGAAGCACAAGTTAGAATTAGAAAGTTACTTTTTAATAAATAGAAGGTTTATGTATCAAGGATTCTTTTCTCTTCCTCTTTCTATTTTTTTTTCTTTTTTCTTGGGATTCAAGGCATTGTAAAGGAGGAAGGAGAAGAAAATATTCTCTTTTCTTAGGTAATATTTCTCCTACCACTTCCCTCTTCTCTCTTCTCCCTTCCCCCTATAAATACCCCTTGCCCTTTGGGTTGTAATAAGTTAGTTCTAGTTCAGTTTTTTAAGTTAGTTTTAGTTTAGTTTTAATTCAGTTTTTAGTTCAATTAATTAGTAAAATTTTTTCTTCTCTTCTTCTAGTTTTTGGCTTTCTAAATTCTAGTTTGATTTTATGCTTTCAATTCCATGGTTGTAATGCTTTTGATTCATGCTTTAATTTTATGTCTTCAATATAGCTGTAATAATTCTAGTTTAGTTTCAAGCTATCTAGTCTAAGTTTCTAAGTTGATGACAAGACTTGGAGATTTAGAAGAGGAAGCCATGCAAGGTTTATTCAAGTATCTAGGTTTTTACTTTCTAAACTCTTAAACTCATTCTCCCTGTCTTCTATCTCATTCTCTCTTCTTCTATCTCATTCTCCTTCTTCTTCTTTTGTTTTTTTTTTTTATGTGGTTGTGGTGTGTGGCTGCAATTTATCCCTTCCAATCTGTGTTAGTTTGATAGGTTAGATGGATATGTGTTAGGACGCCAATTTAATTCATTAGATGCTTGAGAGTTAGGATCCGTTAGTTTGTTAATTTAATTAGTTTAATTTAACACTTTAATTTGGTTTACTTTGCATTACTTTAAAGTGAGTGAAATAGGGTGACGTATATCTTCTTGAGTTTGACCCGTAGCTACGATTGATCCGTATGCTTGCTGTTATTATTTTGTGCAAACAAGTTTTTGGCACCGTTGTTGAGGAGATTAGTGTCCACTTTATTTTTTTGATTTTTAAGTAATTCGAAGTACTTTATTTTATTTTACCTTTTCTTTAAAAAAAAAAAAATCAATCTTTTAAAACCTCATCTTGTTTCTCTTCTGTTTCAAAGACTGTGCGCCCAATCTAAAGTCCTCATACTCAAACCCAACCTCTTTTGGTGTCCCTCATAGGATTAAGTTACCTATGACGCTGCATCTTGACTTTGTTAGGTGGAATGGCATATGACTTATCTTTGGAGGTGACCAACTTTGATAACAGGAAAGCGACATAGTGAGTGCCTTGGAAACAAAAACGTGTAGTAGTCCTCCACTCTACATTAGAATTCAATTGGAGTTGCCCGTAGGTGGCTCTTGAAGACTATACGGGTTCCCTTGCTGTCAACCTATATGGCAACCTTACAGCTTTGGAATCATTATTTCAATTTTTGAGGGTAATGCACCAACTGTCTATTTATTCCCTCATGTTTTTAGTGAATTTTTTCTAGTCTTTGATTTTTCTTTAATTTTTCTAAGGGAGACCTCAATTTGGGATAGGTGGTTAGTTTAGAATAATAAGAGATACGCTTCCACCTATGACTTTGGGGGAAAGATGGAACTATGCTAAGGCAACCATGACTTTGGGGGAAATGTTTAAATAGGCTAGGGAAGCCAAAAGTAGTGAGATAGAGAACAATTTTGCACCATCCCAGTACAATTTTGCTCCCCAACCCAACTATGGGCTTTTGGGAAATTTTGATTGGTCACATCCCCAGACTATCCATGTTGTGGAAGGATGCCCTAATCTTTATGGGGGTAGCGTTGGTGATGAGAATATGAGTCCTCTATTTCAGTACAATTCTATTGGCACTCACAATCAGGGGTGGAGTGATCACCCTGATTTCTCATGGGATCAATGGAATAACCAAGCTGGACCACCCAATTTCCAATGTCATGATCAGTTTGGTCCTCCAATGCCCAACCCTCCAATGAATTCCACAAGCATGAGTGAGATGGAGAACAGGCTTGCCCTTATAGAGAAGCAACTCACACAGATTGTCACAATCTTGCAAGAGAGGAAACGGGTAAATTATCTAGTCAGCCTGAACCTAATCTTTGTTACCAGATTCTAGTTCCGAATGAACCACCCCCATCCCCCGCCTATTGATGTTGAAAGTCCACCACCCGAGTTTGAGGTTAACGAGAGTCAACCCCAACATGATGATTTTCATGATGATTTATTTGTTGAGATTGAGTCTCCTAAATATGTTAGTGAAGCGGAGTTTGATGAGCTACCAAGGGACGTCCAACTTTTGCCTGAAATTTCTGATCTTAGTGAGCCTAGTGTTTCCACTGATTTAGAATTAGATTTTTATGATAGCATAGAAATTTTGGAAATTCGATCTCCCCCTCTCTCTTTGGAAAACCCAGATAATTGTCATTTTGAGGATTCCATTGTCCCACATGTTGATTTATCTAAACCTCCTAGGTTTAATGATTTTATTGAGGAGGACAATGTTAGTCCTGATACTCTTCAAGAATTTTATCGCGATCCTTATTTGGAAAACCAAGTTATGCAAAGGGTGGATAGTTGTATTGTTAGGATTGATTTGAGTAAACCTCCCATTTTTTATGATTATATTGATGAGGTTACTGACATTCATGATCTTTTTTATGCTTACTGCGATCCATATTTGGTTGGTTTTTCTAAACATGACATGTGTTCTACATTATAAACAGGAGAGAAGGGGAGGATTTATGGCATGAGTTTTAATGCCTTCATTTTCCACTGTCCCATGAGGACAGATTTTTCTATTGGATATTTCTCAGTTGTGCTTAACTTCTATATTATTTCTCGCTTTACTAAAATTCATGGTCGAGTGTTTTCTGGTTCTGAAGCCCTTTCTACATTTGCCGGCCATGGATTGAGATTTCTTTTGATGCCCCAAGTACTTGTTGTAGAGCTCATGAGTCTTCATGATCCTCTTTTTTATTATATTTGGTAAGCCCCTTCATCTCCTCCCTTATCCTTCTTCTTTATTTTATGCATGCATTGAGGACATTACATGAATTAAGTGTAGGGGTGTGTGTGAGATTGCTTATTTGGTAAATTTTGATTGTGGTGGTAGTTTGGTGTTGTGCATACGTTTCTTTGATTGCAAAGAGAGAGAGAGAGGGAATTAGGTGTCCTAGCATGCGAAATAATAAAAAAAATCCCTTTTCAAGGACGGTAGTTGGTATGCATCCGATGATTGCTAGATTCCTCTATGTGTTTTATGGACCCTTTGATCTTTTGGCTAGTAGTTGAGACCAATTTATTTGTGGCAAGGCAAGGCATGAAAGTGGAAGTGAAAAAAAAAAAAAAAAAAAAAAAAAAAAAAAAAAAAAAGGAACAGAAAAGAAAGTGGAATTCTTTGGGACTAGACAGGGCACTGTGCCTCATGAAGCAGGGTGACTTGATCGAAATTCCTTGGAAGGAAACTCAAAAAAAAAAAACTTTTGCATCAATGTCTCAATGTCTTTATGGATATATGCAAAAAGCGAAGCTATCAAGTATTTGGGTGTCTGGTGTATGCTCTACCATGTCATTCAGAGAACAGTAGTGGAGTAGAAATAGAGTTTACTGTTGTGAAAGAAAAGCTTTTACCTTAATGCCTGAAAAGAAAGAGTGATAAAAAATACTCAAAGCCTAAGTCTTTGGTTCCATTGATATTATGAGTGGTTTACTTGAAGGCGAGTAGTGTTCAGAAAATATGAGGAGATCCCTTAATCTTGATGCATGCTTGTTACTTGAATTGATGTGGGGTGATAAAATTCAAGTGTGGGGGAACCTTTGACTCCTTGATCTTTAGTTGAACACTTTTTGGGATTATGTGCATTGTCCTACTTATGCCATGATTAAAATTTACAGCATTCATTTACAATTGAATTTTGAGTGTATATTCACTGCAAACACTCACGAGACACAACTCGTCCACTAGGGGTAACCTAGGGGTTTAAAGGCTTGTTGCACATGCTAAGTGCAACCGTGATTCCTATGAAAGTGAGTTAGGATTTTTTGCATTTTAGGTTAGTTTTTCTTTTTGTTTACTTGAGGACAAGTGACGTTCAAGTGTGGGGGAATCTGATGAGCACATTTATGTGTGAAATCTTAGGGCATAAAGCATATATTTTATCACATTGGATAGAGTTACTTCGGTGTTTTCTTGTGTTTTTCAGGTTTTAGGTGAATTCTTGTGAAAATGAAGCAAAAGATGCTAAGAATAGCCAGAAGCGCCCAGGAGTCGAGAAAATCAAGTTTGGATTGAGCACTGAAAGAATCAACCAAATCAGTCAAATTTGAACGTGATTACAGTGGGCCCTTTAGCATAATTTTGAGGTGTCAATAGTATGGATGCGTAGCCTGTCGAGTCAGCTTCGCAACAGTTCAAACGGCACTTGATTCCGAGTTGAAACGAAGAAGTTACGACCTTTTCCGTGGATAGGGGTTTATTTGTAATTATTGACAGTCGATCGGGGACAAAGTAAAGCGGAAGTTCGGATTCTAGGAGCTGTAGCGCAATTATCAGAAGTTATCTTTCTGTCAGCCGAAAGATTCCATTTGGAAAGCTCTGGAGCAGTCGAACTTCAACTTGAGATATCTTGGGTTCCTGAATTCCAAATTGGACGAAATTTGAGTCTATTTTGGGTGATTTTTCACAAGGAATGTAATAGTGAGGCCTATATAAGTACCTCATGTTTCACGTTTTTTGAAGGACAGAATGGGTATTTTATTTACTATGAGTGGAATCCTGGTCATCACCCTTATTCTCTCTCTCCTCCAACTTTTCAAGGGTACTTTTGAAAATCTACTTGGGATAGATTTCTTTTGAAAGATATTCTCTTATCTATGGAAGGTTGAAAAGTCAAAGATGCCTTGATCTCATTGCTTGGAGAAGATATCTACAAAGAAAAGGAAGCACAAGAATAGAATAGAAAAGTTACTTTTTAAAAAATAGAAGGTTTATGTAGCTAGGATTTTTATCTCTCTTAGTTTCTATTTTTCTCTTTTTTCTTGGGATTCAAGTAATGTAAAGGAGGAAGGAGAAGAGAATATTCTCTTTTCTTAGGGAATATTTCTCCTACCACTTCCCTCTTCTCTCTTCTCCCTTCCCCCTATAAATACCCCTTGCCCTTTGGGTTGTAATAAGTTAGTTCTAGTTCAGTTTTTTAAATTAGTTTTAGTTTAGTTTTAAGTCAATTTTTAGTTCAATTAATTAGTGAAATTTCTTCTTCTCTTCTTCTAGTTTTTGGCTTTCTAAATTCTAGTTTGATTTTATGCTTTCCATTCCATGGTTGTAATGCTTTTGATTCATGCTTTAATTTTAGGTCTTCAATATGGTTGTAATAATTCTAGTTTAGTTTCATGCTTTCTAGTTTAAGTTCCTAAGTTGATAACAAGACTTGGAGATTTAGAAGAGGAAGCCATGCAAGGTTTGTTCAAATATCCAGGTTTTTACTCTCTAAACTCTTAAACTCATTCTCGCTCTCTTCTATCTCATTCTCTCTTCTTCTATCTCATTCTCCTTCTTCTTCTTTTGTTTTTTTTTTTTTTTGTGATTGTGGTGTGTGGCTGCAATTTATCCCTTCCAATCTGTGATAGTTTGATAGGTTAGATGGATATGTGTTAGGACGCCAATTTAATTCTTTAGATGCTTATGAGTTAGGATCCGTTAGTTTGTTAGTTTAATTAGTTTAATTTAACACTTTAATTTGATTCACTTTGCATTACTTTAAAGTGAGTGAAATAGGATGGCGTATATCTCCTTGAGTTCGACCCGTAGCTACGATTGATCTACGCTTGCGGTTATTATTTTGTGCAAACAACAGTCATAAAAGGGAGCGGATCTACGGGCGGATGTGCTTCTTGGGTCCGCCTCTGCATCCATTCGATTCCTGAGACAGGACCCGAGAGCAACAGGCTTCGGACGGAGGCAAACAGAGTGATATCGTGCCTTCGTCCCCTCAGGCCATTACGCAGGGTTTATACTGAACGCACTGACGGGTGGTACCACGATAGATGGATCCGATAGTTCGTCCGCCGACAGTCTCTTCCGAGATTGCAGAGGGCTTTTGCTCTAGCTTGAAGCTTGGAGCTCCATAGCACCTCAGGAACAAGGAGGAGGTGTCTAAGCCTTCCTAGGGTCACTATGTCCTAGGCTCACCTCAAGGATCCAAGATCATACAAGGTTTGGGTCTCACATTGGTCCAATGGTTGGGATTAAGGTTCAAACCAAGGGTTCATTGGCTATGGCTGCAATTACAACACTTAGAGGCCTAGGTCAACATCCATTAGAGCTCCCAACTAGGGCCGAGCTTCACCTTGAGTCCCAAATGGGACCCTAGGTTAGCCCTAGCTCAAGAAACCAACAAAATCAAAGAGAAATGAGGGAGAGCTAGGTTTAGGGAGCTTATCTTAGTGAGCTTCCTTCTTCCAGCCACTCTCTCCATCTCTTCTCCTCCTTTTTCTCTTCTCCCTTAGATCTGGCCAGCTGGGGAGGAGGTGTGGAGCTGCCAGCCACTTTGGCATGGCTTCCATCTTCTTCCCTTCCTCTCCTATTCCTCTTCTACTTCTCCTTCTTCTTCCTTCCTCTTCCTCCTTCTCTTTTCTCTTGTCTCTTCTCCTCCACGGTTTATGGGGGAGGGGGAGAGATGAGTGAATGAGAGGGGTTCTTTTAGCTTTAAGGGGGTAGAAGGGTCCTTAGGGTGTGTTTGGTTTAGGTATCCCCAATCACTTAGTGGCCCTAGGTCTTTAAATGGGTTTTGATTTAGGTCTTAGGGCTTGTTTGGTCTTGATCTTAGCCCCTAGGTCCATTAGGTCATGTTTGGGGTGCACCCTAAGTTCATAGGACTTAATTGTCTACTAGGGTCTGTTTGGTTTAGGCTAGGGTATGTAAAACCCATTATTCACCTAAGTGAAGCCTTGCAGGCCCACTTTCATGGCCCACTCAACCAATCAATGGTGAGTCCCACACCACCATTGGTTTAGAGGTTCAATTAGGGTGTCCGAGACACGAGGGTGTGGGTCCCATAGAAAAATAATCCAAAAAGGCTGATGACAGCACAAGCGGATCCTTGAGCAGATTCATCAAGAGTGAGTCCATTTGTAACTCTGGTGCTGCTATCATGGCCTAAACTTCAAGGAAAGTTGCGGGGCTTTGGCCCACACTTCCAGGGCTTCGAGGGGATTCTTTCTATGGTATTTCTAGATCAAGGTCGTCGGGGTTGACTATGGTCATAAGGCATTACCCATTAGGTAAAGGTCCAAACTACCCAGGGTATAAGGGGATATCTGGGGTGCGGGTGTAACATCCCCCCAACCTTATTAAAAATTTCGTCCTCAAAATTTGAGGCAACCCGGGCCTCAAGGTATAAAGGTTCACTGAGTTTTACCATGTCTAACTGTCCACTACTGGGACCAAGTCAAAGGTCAGGTCAAGGTAAGGCAGTGTCTACATGACACAACAAGTCAGGTTCTTCAATACTCTCTTTTTATTTAGGGTCTCGTCACCACAAAGGTGAAGTTCACAGTAACCCTAAGCTCCATTGGGTCAAGGGTCGGTAGTTACCATATTCCAAAGGCAACCACACAGTCTTCTACACTAAACTATGTTAAAATGAGTAGGGAGTTTTCAAGATCTCCCAGATCAAGTGAAACCACCTAGGTAATAACTATTCTGGTTACCATTGGGCTGCAGGACTTAACCTGCCTAGTTCTCAGTGCAGAGTTTACATCCTGAATGCTTCAACTTCGGGTCATTTCATTACCTATCCCAACTTCAGGATGATTTGGAATATTGATGGGACTTCCATATGTGTCACTCCCAGCATGGAGGGAACACATTGGTGACCCATTACTCCCTTCATATCTGTTGTTAGACAAGGTCTTGTTACATCCTTCAGTTTCAGCTTTCACAACCTTCAACCCTATCACACAGTCATCCCACAGGGGAAAGTCCATACTCGTCCTCTCTCGAGAACCAACAATCCTCACATGGTTTGGGTCTGAGTCAACTCCTTTAAGCAGGGTCCAATACTAACCTATCCAGTCACTATTAAGTTAATCCCCTATTAACTTAGGGTTTGGTTGACCAAGGTCGGGCTTAAACTAGTTATCACTATAAGGTCAAACAAAGTCATACTTGTGGTTTAAGAGAACAATTCTACCTCTCACAAGGATGAAAGAAACACATTATTTTATATTTAATTTCACACCAATCATAGGTATAAGTTTAATAATTACATTCACATCCTTATGGACATAACTATAACCTAGGTCAATCCGTGGGAATAAGAGTAGCTTTAGGTATGGTGTACTACGTCTCTTTTGGAAATTAAGTCACGGTGTAAGATTTCCTCTATGAGTCTATACAAGGTTTGGATGAACCAAGTAAAGTACAAATAGAATCATCACTACCTTAAGGTGTCATGGTTGATTCCCAAGTACACGCAGTCTTTATGGTTCACTCAGGCTGAGTTATTATGATACAGCCTAAGATCTCACCTTCTGGTCTAACTGAGGGTTGGATTCTATGTACCCCATCAAGGGTTTCTACACCACAGGGTTTGGGTTCACTCACTAATGGGGTTTTAAGATTTGCATCCACATGGTACTCACCTTCTCTCGCATAGGAGGGGAGTCACAGCGTACACTGATGCCTGCCGTCTTGGAGTGGCTGGCCCAATCGGGTATAAGTCCTAATCTCTTTCAATTTTAAGGTATTAGACAAGGCTTAGGTGATCCTCATAAATGGATCACACCACCAAGTGTACAATCTAGGTTATAGGCATAAAATCATCATACATAGGTGAGGTCAAAAGGTCTCCAAAATCTGGTCTCAAAAGCCTAAAATAACTCAGGTGGACAAGGGTTTTCGGTTGGGCTTCCTAGCACTCCTTTGGGTAGATTTCTTGTGATCTCAAACCTCAAGGTTCCTTCCCTCACTCTCAAGGTAAGATTTTCTCTTTTCTTTGCTCTTTTCCAATTCCTTCTTCTCTCATTGTAGGATTTGCTTGTCTCTACATATCCCTTTTCCCATTGTAGGACTTTTGCTTGTGTCTCTTATATTCTCTTCCTTTCTCTTCATGGTTTTGAGATGGATAGCCTAGGTTGTGATGGAATTTGATTTTGTTTGCACTTTCATGGACATGTATGCCAAGATCATGCCCAAAATTGATTTTTGGTTAGGGTTTTGGGTGTAAATCAAGCCCTAATCGATCAATGGCACTATATGGTTGGATTCCTTGTTGTGCATTGTATTCTTTATAAGTTTTTTTAAAGCCTTTGCAAGCATTTGAAGATCATATGCTATGGTTGTCAAGTATAGTTGGATCTACTTGGATTGGTTCTAGGTGTAAATTGGGTAAAACCTCAATCCTTCAATGCCATGGAATATTTTCAACTTCATGCTTAGTTCTTTATATGCTCTAGAATCTCATAAAAATTATCTCATTGTCTTATCTCCAAACATCTCCTCTTGTTTGTAAGATTATTGATAGAACTCTTGAAATCCATCCTTTATTTTCCAATTAATTTTTTCACTTGGTGTATCCTCAATGCATTACTTATCCTTGTGATTGTTTGCATAATTCTCAATGCTTATCCCCTTTTCCTCTATTAAATAATCCTTGTCTCTTGTTGGGGTTTCTCATTCAACATCTTATTTGATTGTCATTGGTTGAAATGTATAATAATTAAAGCACATACATTGTTCACTTCTAAGCACACTAGGGATCTCATGTAGACTCTACACATGAATTTACCTTGTTTCTTTTCTCCTCACATATCTCAAATAGTATCATATTCCACATTCTATATCCCCATCATTCACATATGTATATTTGATTTTCTCATCAAACATAGCCTTCTTTTCAATTCATCTCCATATCATTTAAGCATTTCATATCTATAATTTAATTACCAATTGTATATCACTATTTCAATTGGGCTTACATTTGCTGTCCTTCTTGGGTTGGTGCCTTGTGTGTAGGAAATTCGATCATGGCCCAAAGAGAAGGAGAGACTTATCCATTGTAGCCTCCATTCCTATAGCTTATCATGTGCACTGGTTCACTTCTGAAAAGACCAAAGGGATTTACCGAGAGCATCTCTTCAACAGGAAGATCCTCGTAGAGAGAGATGTCACTGTTGAGGAGCTTCTAGCCTACAAGGTGGGGGCTAGATTTGAGAGACTGCAATGGACCAACATGCTCATCCAGCCCGACTTCTACTATCCTACTTTGGTCAGGGAGTTCTATGCAAATCTGGTCCTGACCAAGGAGGAAGATGATGAGTACAAGCTGACCTCCTATGTAAAGGGAGTGGTCATTGGTTTCACTGCCACAGAGCTAGGGATTCTTCTTAGTGTTCCTTCAGAGGGTGAACACGTATACTATCCTCCAGGAAGTCATCCAGACCAGTGTCTTCCTCCAGATGAGAGGCGACAATTGTTTAAAATTCTCTCCAATGACAGATTCAAAGAGAATGAAGATCTTTCCAAATTCCCTCCTTCGCAGCGTGTCTTGATCTTTATAGCCATGACCAATCTGGCTCCTTCTAAGGCTCACAACACCGCACCTCCTTTGATGTCTGTAGTTCTGGCTCATTCTCTATACACTGACTAGCCCATCTATTTGCCTCACATGGTTATGTAGCACATGGCCCGAGCGGTGATGAATCCTGCTTGCAACAACACATTGCCCTATGGTTGCCTGATTACTAGGATTTCCTTATTCCTTGGGGTTGATCTTGACCATGAACCCAAGGGAACATGCACTGAGGGACCCATTGGCTTTAATGCACTATAGAAAATGAACTTATATTATGATTATGACAATGCAGGAGAGCAGGTGTAGTACGAGGAGGGCAGGAGGGCCAGCGAGGAGGATGATAGTGATGATCTGGAGTTTATGGGCTCAGGGCCTTTTGCAGTAGGTACTTCTAGTGCACCCGGGGGAGGCAGCGACATTATGATGGCCATTCGACGATTGACCTTGAGAATGGTGGACGGCTTTGACAACATCAAGAAGCAATTCTTAGACCAGGCTCAATGCTTAGAGGGCATCGAGCGAGATGTGAAAGATCTAAGTGCTTTCCTAGGTCCCGGTGGTAGAGGTGGTGCACATGCCTAACTCGGTTCTCCTCCAGTAACTCTTTACAGTTATCTTACTCAGCTCTTGTTGATCCGATCCTTGATGGATCTTTGTGTAACTCTTTTATTTACTCTTCTCCTTTAGTTTTCCCTTTTCTCCTTTTCTCCTTTTCTTTCTTTCTTTCTTCTGATCAGATGGTTGGGTGAACTATTTGAACTTGTAAGAACCTTCTAAATATGGTGGATGAATGTAATCTTAATTCTGGATGGAACAAATCAGATGATTTGCGTTGGCATAGGTGAAATCTTGTGGTTTTGGGTTGAAAGGGGCGAGATCATGCCCAAGTAGGAATTCAGAATAATTGAGAATTTGTAATTAATTATGCATATTCATATATATATATATATATATATATATATATATATATATATGTTACTTAATTCCTCTTGTTCAGATCATTGCGGATTGCTGTGGGTTGATTATGCTTAATTCATTATAGTGTGAAGATTGTAACATATACTTACCCCACTAATATCTACTTAGGACTCAACCAAACAATTATAAAATTATCACTCGACAACCTATGTTTCAAATCCTAATTCCATGTTGCCTATTATCTAAGTTCTGGTTTTCACTCCAGTCAGTCTTCTCCTAAGTCCACATACAACAGTTTATGTTCTTGAGATTTTTACTTTAGAACCTATTTGTGGAGAGTAAATCAAGAGGTTACACTGGACTATGGTCGATGCAGAGCATCACACTATGATACCACTCTGTCACGCCCCTATCCCGATGTAATAAATATTACCACATAGGGGTATGACTGAGACAATCACACATCATCCCAACACCTACCAAGATTACGGATACAGTGTCCCGAGCCACAGTCCACCCTGTCATCACATCTTGATAATAGAAAGGAACGTACAAGAAGAATAAATCGTTCCAAATACAGAGTTAGCGAAAGCGAACTTAAATTAAATCATGTGAAATTATAGAGCATCGGTTCTCTAATGATAACACAAATTACAATTTTAAACATAAGTAACCAATCATTACTCTTCCTATACATAAACATACAGTTTATACATAAATGTGGAATGATGATAGAAAATTAAATAATAAACAATTGCCATGAGGGCATTAATCTTGGGTGTACATCTACATCCAAGTTACAGCCGCTGGTCCCACTTGATTCACATCCAACGGTGCTCATCCAAGTAGTACCTCCTGCATAATCAACTAAAAAGGGTTGCGCAATAGGATTAGCTACACTAGCTAGTGTGGAAGCAAAGGGGAATGCATATACACTATACAATCAATATCAATCAGAATGATGCATGCCAATGTTAGATTTATTTTTCAACTAGCATACAATTCTATTGGTCAAATATATGCTACTGTGATAACCCAATAAACACTGAGGGTCACTTATCCTATCGCCCCAGTGAGTCCTCAATTATCACGAAGGGACCTGTGTCAGTAGAAGCCATCATAACCACCTAGTGGCAAACCCCAATAGCCATCACTAACCTTGACCTGGCCTCTCCCACCTCCATAGACCACAGGGGCTCAAACTATCCAACACATAAACCCCTGTTGGCAAGGGTTGTAGCATAAGGGAGCAAGCATCCTAGCCACAGATATACTATATGCAGGTCCTATTGTCCCGAGAGGTGTTCCGGGTGTATCAACGTCCCATTCCATCTAGTACTCGAGTACCAGCGTGGCACAACACATACAGTTTAGGATGGCTTACAGCAGTTTCCATAATTTAAATAAATTGGGGTTTTGGTACCGGCACACCCAGCACCGTGGCCCGATACAATGGTGAGCATGCTGTGCATAAAGGCCCATTGCTATCGGGAGGTCTTGAGTTCAAGTCTCCTGGTTCACATCCTACATCCTTCCCTACCTATCCAAAAAAAAAAAAAAAAACAAATCATAGTTAAATAAAATGCAATGCACACCATGCTTATAAATATACATAGCATGCTTATTATTAACAATTACATAATATTCAAACCCAACAAATCACCCAAAACCCACTCACCTAACATAGGCATCGCCGTGTGTGGTTGACATGAATCTCACCTGGGCTTCCTGCTCTCCATCGAGTTAGGTAGCCTAGGAATACAAAAACAATCATTAAAGTATGTATAGAAGGGTCCCACACTAGGCCCATAAGGTTAAAATCAGATTTCAACCAAGACAACACGAGCGGATGCACGGGCGGTCTCAGTAGAGGTCAATCCGCCCCTGACTCCGTTCAGACCAAAAGGTAAAACCAGAGCGAGCAGTCCCACGAGCGGAACATCATACTTGAGTTAGGTGGTGCAAAAGGGAGCGGATCCACGGGTGGATGTGCTTCTTGGGTCCGCCCTTGCATCCGTTCGATTCCTGAGATAGGACCCGAGAGCAAGAGGCTTCGGGCGGAGGCAAACAAAATGAATCCATGCCTTCGTCCACTCAGGCCATTACGTAGGGTTTATACTGGGTGGACTGACGGATAGTACCACGATAGATGGAATCGATCGTTCGTCCATCGACAGTCTCTTCCGAGATTGCAGAGGGCTTTTGCTCCAGCTTGAAGCTTGGAGCTCCATAGCACCTCAGGGACAAGAGGGAGGTGTCTAAGCCTTCCTAGGGTCACTATGTCCTAGCGCACCTCAAGGATCCAAGATCCTACAAGGTTTGGGTCTCACATTGGTCCAAGGGTTGGGATTAAGGTTCAAACCAAGGGTTCATTGGTCAATTGCAGCACTTAGAGGCCTAGGTCAACATCCATTAGAGCTCCCAACTAGGGCCGAGCTTCACCTTGAGTCCCAAATGGAACCTTAGGTTAGCCCTAGCTCAAGAAACTAACAAAATCAAAGAGAAATGAGGGAGAGCTAGGTTTAGGGTGCGTACCTTGGTGAGCTTCCTTCTTCCAGCCACTCTCTCCATCTCGTCTCCTCCTCTTTCTCTTCTCCCTTGGATCCGGCCAGCTGGGGAGGAGGTGTGGAGCTGCCAGCCACTTTGGCATGGCTTCCATCTTCTTCCCTTCCCCTCCTATTCCTCTTCTACTTCTCCTTCTTCTTCCTTCCTCTTCCTCCTTCTCTTTTCTCTTGTCTCTTCTTCTCCATGGTTTATGGGGGAGGGGGAGAGATGAGTGAATGAGAGGGGTTCTTTTAGCTTTAAGGGGGTAGAAGGGTCCTTAGGGTGTGTTTGGATTAGGTATCCCCAATCACTTAGTGGCCCTAAGTCTTTAAATGGGTTTTGGTTTAGGTCTTAAGGCTTGTTTGATTTTGATCTTAGCCCCTAGGTCCATTAGGTCATGTTTGGGGTGTACCCTAAGTCCATAGGACTTAATTGTCCACTAGGGTCTGTTTGGTTTAGGCTAGTGTATGTAAAATCCATTATTCACCTAAGTTAAGCCTTGTGGGCCCACTCAACCAAGCAATGGTGAGGGTAGGGGTCCATATGGTCTAGAGGTTCAATTATGGTGTCCAGGATACGGGGGTGTGGGTCCCATAGGAAAATAGTCCAAAAAGGCTGATGACAGCCCGAGCGGATCCTCGAGCGGATTCATCAAGAGTGAGTCCGTTAGTAACTCCTGTGCTTCTGTCATGGCCCAAACTTCAAGGAAAGTTGCAGGGCTTTGGCCCACACTTCCAGGGCTTCGAGGGAACTCTTTCTATAGTATTTCCAGATCAAGGTTGTCGGGGTTGACTATAGTCATAAGGCATTACCCATTAGGTAAAGGTCCAAACTACCCCGAGTATAAGGGGATATCTGGGGTGCGAGTATAACATACAATCCCCAATACATGTATCCCTGGTGTGGGCTTCGTTACCCTTTCCCGCTATACACCCATTGAATTATCGGAGAGGACCAGCCGACTCCAGCATCTCCTTACCTAGGTTAGCTTAACTGGCCCTCTGGATTGAACTAGTGAGGTAACCGACTCAATATAATTCCACCAAACCGGTGCATAATTTTTATATGTGGCATATAGCCAAAAATTCACCTTTCGGTGCTTCCCAAGCTTGTAGTCCGAGGGTTCCTGGCAAATTAGCCCTGGGGCATCCTAGCTGTGTTGAGGCTTCCTGGCGTAAACGCCTCTAGGGTTTTACGGTAGTCCTCACAGTCATCCAACACCTTAACCCCTGTTGGCAAGGGTGCATAGCACGGGTGATGAAACTCTAGCCCCATGTCTATATGGCATCATATGAGACGGGCAGTGTCAATTGTATCCCATACTACGGGCTACCACCGGCCTCATTTCCAAGCCACTACGACATCTAGTCTAACATTCATAGTCATCATGATATATTCATAGAGTTGATCAACAGACATACAATGTGTGATAGTTTTGAGTAATTAAATTGAATTAAATAACACAACATTTGTAATTAAAGAATTTAATTGCCGGCATCATAATACTATTACACATACATACATAATAACATTTCACTCACTTGGGTCTGGTTCTAAGAACTCAACTGCAAATTCAGTTCCGGCTACAGTCTAGCTGTAGGCCTCAAGCACGGAATCAAACCTTAGATATAAAACAAAAATTGTCATTTAATTTTCTAAGTTGTTTTTGGAGGTCCTAGGGTTGATCTAAGCTCACTGGGTTGTTCCGATGTATAGTTGGTCATCACTTGGAATTCTCTGGGCCTTAGGCCTATGTCCCGGTGCATCATCTAGAGTTTGTGGTCTAGGGGCAGAATGGTCATTTGTTATAATAGTACACATTCCTAGGTCACATTAGTCTTACCGTGCTGTCCCCAACCTGACAGTGTTGCAGGACCAACGCAGGCAGGGTTTCCAAGTCCTGCGGGGCCCACTTGGGTTCCCAAAGCAGTCATACACATGGATAGATGTGGGGAGGGCCATTGTAGTCATTTTCCACCTCCCTACACTGTATTACGGCGTTAGGGTGAGGATCCACAGGTCAGATCATCAAAACAGCAAAATTTCCTTCACTGGGCGATGTCTGTATCACCCAATGCATCGCCCAGAGATTACAAAATCGGAATCAGGTTGAGATTCCAATGTTTTGAACTATGGACAGTGCATGGACCTTCTCCCAATGCATGTTAGGTCATTTTGGACCCCTAGGGGTTTACTTTGCATTGGTCCTTGTGGATTTTCAATTGGGCCCACCACTTGGCTGCTAGAGGCTGCCTAGATAGCCCAGTGAATAGTAACACAGGGTATCTTCAGTTACAAATCACTATTTTGACTGCATGCAAAGCTGGTTTCAAGTGTAAAATAGTAATCCAAGGCTGCTACCACCTAGGGTTAGGTCCTATGCAGCCAGGGCATGCAATCAGGACTCCAATCATCCAATTCTCAGTGTAACACAGCAGTGCAGCCAAGCACAACCTAGGTTTCAGTTCCAGATTTGTAAAACAGATATATAAATCCCCATCAAAACCTCAGATCTTCCATGCTTCATTTTAGCCTGGCAGATCTGGGATGGGCCATGGCAGTCCCCAGCTGTTCTAGGCTGCCAATGGCAAAAAACCCAGCAAATCACAAGAATCAAAGAGAGTAACAGGTATAAGCATATGTGTTTATACCTGCACAGGTTTGAGAAGGCACGAAATCAGGGCCTTGGGGTGTGGGGCTGCTACCTCCTTCCTTCTTCTTCTTCCTCTCTTTTCTCTCTTTTCTTTCCTCTCCCTTATCCAACGATTTGAATGGTAGCCAAGGGTTTAAAATGAACCCAAGGCACTGGTATTTACAGCCCATGACTAGGACCTGTTTGGCTGCTAAGGCCTGTTTCCAAAATGCATTTTTGATTGCATTCTCAGCCATTTTGAGCACTCAGGAGGGGTCCACAGTGATCCAAGGGTATGAGATGGTCCCTCAGACTCCCCTCAACCTATGGAAAGTGCCCATGTCCAATATGGGTGGTCCCCATAGATTAAATCATTAAAATAATGCAGTTTTGCACTCTGGGCGATGTCTGCATTGCCCAGTGCATTGCCCAAAGAATTCAACAAGGCTGAATCTCTGTGGGCTTGCACAGTGGTTTGACCAAGGGTCAGGGCCTTGTACCCACATGTCACTTAGGGTCTTTTACACACATTTTCAAGTGTGGGTCCCATATTTATGGAGAGGAGAGAGAATACCTGGAGTCCAAGCAGTATAGTATGCTATGGGCCATGCAACTGCAGGGATCAGCTGTCCACCTTCTGACAGGTATGTAGGAAGACATGCACAGGGTTTCTTCATCAAATTCAATCACTGGAGTGATACTCCATAGTGTGCTTGGATGCCATGTCTGGGGTTCCTGTCCTTCAGTCAAGATTCCAGTCAGTCAGGGGCAGGGTTTAACATTTCTCCCCACCTTACAAAAATTTGTCCTCGAAATTTACTTACCTTGTAGTTCGAAGAGTTGGGGTTATTTTTCCTTCATTTCTTCCTCAAGCTCCCAAGAAGCTTCCTCTATGGGATTGTTTCCCCATTGAACCTTTACAAAGGCGACCGTGTGGTTACGAAGATTATGCTCCTTTCTGTCCAATATCTCCGTAGGCTATTCTTCGTAAGTCATGTCCACGTCCAAGTGTTCAGGTTGAGTTGAGAGTACATGTGTCGGGTTATTGATGTATCATCTTAGCATCAACACATGGAAAACATCGTGGATGCCCTGCAAAGATGGAGGTAATGCCAGCTGGTATGCTACGGGTCCTACTTTATTGGAGATACTCGGAGGAACACCTTTTCCTTGACTTCAAATTCAATGTCCTTCCTTCGATTATTCGTATAACTTTTCTATCTTGACTGGGCCGCCTTGATTTCTCTCTTATGACATCCACCTTTTCATATGTTCCTTATATCATCTCTGGCCTGAGATATCTTCGTTCACTGACCTCGTCCCAATATAACGGGGTTCGGCACTTTCGGCCATAAAGTGCTTCAAACGGTGCCATGCCAATGGTGGAGTGATGACTATTATTGTATGCAAATTCCACTAGAGGTATGTGGGCATCCCAACTATCACTCATTTCTAAGACATAGGTTCTAAGCATGTCCTCCAGAGTCTGGGTAGTTCTTTCTGACTGTCCATCCATCTGCGGATGGAAAGCCATACTAAGATTTAGCTGAGATCCCAATGCCTTTTGTAAACTCCTCCCAAACCTTGAGGTAAATCGAGGATCTCTATCAGACACAATACTGACAGGCACGTCGTGTAAGCGGACTATATTTTCTATATATAGCTAGGCAAGCATCTCCATTGAATAACTTATTTTGATCGGTACAAAGTGAGCTGCCTTCGTCAGTCCATCTACAATTACCCATATCACATTCATCCCTTTCCTGGTGTTGGGTAGATTTGTCACAAAATCCATAGTAATCCTTTCCCACTTCCATTCAGGTATAGAGAGTGGCCGCAACAATCCATACGATCGGTGTCTCTCTGCCTTAATTTGCTGATAAGTGAGGCATTTAGACATGTATATTGGTATGGTTTCCTTCATACCAATCCACCAGTAGTACTTCTTCAAGTCCTTGTACATCTTCGTGCTTCCAAGATGGATTGAATAGGGTGAGTTGTGCGCCTCTTTAAGGATTTGGTCTTGGACATCATAATCATCAAGCATGCACAATCTGTCTTGAAACTTCAATGCACCATCATGGGCCAATGAAAAATCTGGGTCCTTATAGACTCCTTGTTGTACTTCCCAAATAATCTTGGCCAGCTTGGGGTCCAATGGTTGCTTCGCAATTGCTTCTTCTCGTATTGACTGTTGTAGATCCATGGCTGCAAATTGTATAGTCGTTCCTTCCATCACGAGTTCCAAATCAAACTTTCGAGCTTCTTCTACCAACTGCTCGCTTATGACCAAGGAAGCGAGAGATGCAGTCTGAGACTTTCTGCTTAATGCATCAACTACAACATTGGCTTTCCGGGGTGGTACTGGATTTCACAATTATAATCCTTTACTAGTTCTAACCACCGTCTCTGTCTCATATTTAGCTCCTTTTGGGTGAAGAAATACTTCAGACTTTTGTGATAGCTAAAGATTTCACTCATTTCACCGTATAGGTAGTGTCGCCATATTTTCAACATGAAAACTACCGCTACCAATTCTAAGTCATGAGTGGGGTAGCTCTTTTCGTGTTCCTTCAATTGCCTGGAGGCATAGGCGACCACTTTACCTCTCTACATTAGGACGCCACCCAATCCTGTCCTGGATGCATCAGTATACACTACCATTCCTCCAGTTCCATCCGGAATGGTCAAGACTGGAGCCGTTACTAACCGATTTCTCAGTTCTTAAAAGCTTTTCTTGCACGCTTTATTCCACTCAAACTTAGCGCCCTTCTTTGTAAGTTTTTTCATGGGTGCCGAGATGCACGAGAAATTTTCAATAAATCGTCGGTAATAACCCGCTAAACCTAAGAAGCTTCAGATCTCAGTGGCACTCTTCGGTGTCTCCCACTCGAGAACCGCCTTTACTTTATCCTGGTCTACTTTAATGCCGTCCTTGGTGATGCTATGTCCCAGAAATCCAATTTGGTGAAGCCAAAATTCACATGTGCTAAATTTGGCATAAAGCTGGTGTTCCCGCAACCACTGCAGCACGAATGTAAGGTACCGAGTATGCTCTTCTTTACTCTTGGAGTACACCAGAATGCCATCAATAAACACAATGACGAATTTGTCCAACACATCATGGAATACTCTATTCATTATGTCCATGAACGCTGTCGGGGGCGTTGGTTAACCCAAATGACAAAACCAGGAATTCATAATCTCCATATCGAGTTCTGAACGCCATTTTATGAATATCACCTCTCTTGATCTTCAATCGATGGTATCCAGACCTAAGATCAATCTTGGAGAAAACTCTTGCTCCTTGCAGCTGGTCAAATAGGTCATGAATGCACGGCAACGGGTATCGATTCTTGATGATCAACTTATTCAGCTCGCGGTAGTCGATACATAGCCGCATACTACCATCCTTCTTCTTAACGAACAGCATGGGTGCTCCCCAGGGTGATACGCTGGGTCATATAAAACCTTTCTTTAGTAGGTCTTGCAATTGAACCTGCAGCTCCTTCAATTCAATAGGTGACATTCGATATGGTGCCTGGGATACCGGTGCTACACCAGGAATTAGATCAATCGCGAACTCTATGTCGCGATCAGGCGGTAGCTGTGTCAGATCTTCTGGAAAGACATCAGGAAATTCTCTGACGATGTCAAGTTCCCCCAAGGGCTTTATCTTTGCCTCGATGTCTATTACTGTGGCCAAAAAGCCTTGACATCCTTCATCCAGTAACTTTTGCGCCTGAAGGGCGGATAAGGTTATCCTTCTAGGTTTCCTTTTCGGTTTACTTTGATAGGAGAAAATTGACCCATCTTCCAACTTGAATACTATCTTATTTTCTGCACACATGATGTTTGCTCCATAGGCAAACAACCAATCCATGCCTAATATTACGTCAAAATCCTTTATATCGAGCTTTATTAACTGTGTGGTTAAATTCTTCCCACAAATTTCTACTTGACAGGGGTCATAGACTTCTTTCAAGCTCATGACACTACCCATCGGTGTGCTGATTACTAATTTATGCCCGATGTCTCTCGGTTGGTCTTCCATCCTACTTGTAAAAGTGATAGAAATGAAAGAGTAGGATGCGTCTGAGTCAAATAACACTCGCGCAGATATGGTTGAGACACTTAGGGTACCTAGGGTTCGTCGCATAAATAAACTAGTTGTTCCCTACAACTCAATAGTGTTTAGTAGACTTACCTATCAATACATCGGGATTCACCTCTGCTTCTTCATTGGTTAGCACGAACACCTTTCCCCGAGTCCGATTATCCCGTGGCTGAAAAGGTCTAGCATAGGGCTGGTTTGGCTAGTTGTTGCTGTATCCACGCGATCTGCACTCCTTAACCATGCGCCCTACCTTGTTGCACAGGTAACACTTATAGGGTGGAACAGCTGGTGTTGAGGCTTGGCTCACTTGACTGGTGGCTGGTCGAGCTGGCGAAGCTGCTGTTGTGTCTTGACTCGTAGCCGGTGGAGCAAGTCGATTAAAAGTGGGGTGGAAAGGATTCTGACCCATGTTCGGCCTACGGTATGGAGTCGGACTAGGGCATGAACTTGTTCCTCGTAAACTTTGTTTGGCCATCCAAAAGTCTAAAAATTATTTGGCCTTTTGTTCAACCCAGGTGACATCGTAGCCTTCCATTTTTCCTTCTCTTTAAATATGTCTTCCATGGTCTTTGCCTTATTGACCATCTTAGCATAATCCTGAATATCCATAATCGATAGTACTGACCCAATTTCGGGTTTGAGTCCCTTCTCAAACTTCTTTGCCTTACTAACTTCCCCTCTCAGGTGCTCTGGAGCGAAATGGAATAGGTCCTCAAACCGCTGTTGGTAATCCAACACTGACTTGGTCCCTCGTACCAGTGCGATGAACTCAGCTTCTTTCTTATCCCTGAAGCTCTCCGGGAAGTAGTTCTTGAAGAAGACTTCTTTAAATTGCTCCCACGTGGGATTTGGATGAGTGGCTTCCAGATTGGGCTTAGTAGCCTTCCACCAAGCTTCAGCCTCATTTGTAGCTGATAACCCGCACATCAGCTTCTAAGCATCCGTGCACTCGAGCACTTCAAATGTCTTCTCTTGGGCTCTAATCCACCATTCTGGCTGCATTGCCTTGGAAGTTAACTTGGAAAACGCGGGTGGTTGGAGTTTCTTGAATCTCTCCATCACCTTGGCAGTAGAGTTTTCTGCCAAGTGTTGAGGCACAGGTGGTGGGAAAAGTACGGGCCGATTGGGTGGTGGAGGTGGTGCCGTACGCTCATGCATCATGGTTGCAAATTGTGTAGACATCTGGCCTAGCAATTCTTGTTGTTGCTACATGGTTCGCATCATAGTGGTCATGAACGCAGTTGCATCGCCGGCTGCCACATTCGGCTGAGGTGTCACAGCAGTGGCTTGTGCAGCCACTGGTGCCTCTGACGATGCAGCCGATGCTTCAAAATTTTGAGCCTCAGTTCCATTTGGCAATTCAACCTTCGGTATAACACGAGGGCGTTTTCCCTTACAACCACCTCGTGAACTTCTTGTGTTGACCATGGTTGCTTTTCTGAAAAGAGCAACACACTCAACAATCCAACACTTCCTGTGAGGTCAATAGAATAATTCCTAGTTAAGACATGTACATACCTATTCCATAGTTCCAGTGATTCTGTTGTCATACCAGCAAGTTGGATTATTATCTTTGTGTCTGTTATTGCTTATATGTATATTTTTCTCCTTTGAAGTGTTTCTCTTATTTATGTTCTATTATTTAAGTATTTTATGCGATGGTAAACTATGCATGACACTATATGATAGATTTTTAAAATTTTAACCAAAAACTTTTAAATATTACCTGAACCTAACTGGCAGGTCTCTATAACTGCCAACTAGTCACAATGTTCTACACATAAAGGTAGGCTATATCACCTCTAACTTTGTCAGCTAAGGATGAGTAAATGGCTCGATATTCAGGTTTGCTAGCATCCATAAGAGCTAAGTAGACTACTAATTGGTTCTCGGTATGAGCTTGTATCTCACGTATCTTGATCAGTCTTCTCCTCAGTTGTCTAATGTACCGCATGCTGCCAAACACTGGGGAGAGGTGCTATTACAAGCCCCGGATTGACATTTTTGAGATGTTCTCTTTGGAGACCAGGAGGAGGGTCTTCAAAGTATTGACTGGGTCTGAGAGCACACCCAAATCTGAGGCTTCCTACAAGCCTAGAGCTCGCATTATCAATAGGTGTGTGACCTACAACATCTACCCTAAGGGCGAAAATAGGGGTAGCATTTCTATGATGAGGGCCTATATTACTTACTGCTTACTGGGAGCGGGCAGAGGAGGTCTAGTAATAAACCTCCCATATTTACTTCTTCAGGCCATGTTGTACCATGCCCAGAACCCTTCTGATGGGAACCTTCCATATGGGAAGTTCCTTACTTTGGTCTTCCAGCACTTCGAGGTTCCATTGGAGAGCGAGTACATAGAGAGAGATAGGTCTAGGCCCATCAATAAGACCTCAATCTTGAAGATGAAGGTGCCAGGAGGTGATCCACAGGAGGAGGAACAGATGGAGGTGTAGGGTGCTGAGGAGCAGGGAGATACTGAGGGAGACATTCAGGGTGAGGAGCATGGTGACTTCGAGGGGATTGGCACATAGTTCATAGATTTGCCCGCTTATGAGGTGATAGGGGCTACTAGGTCGCATATGCTAGAGCCATCTGAGTGGGCACAGGTGATGTCACAGTTCCAGGGTCTCGGTACTCAGCTCTCTGATATGGCGACTAGGATGGATCAGGGCTTCTCATCTCTGGAGAGTAGAGTGGTATCTGTAGAGCAGCGCCTGGACTTTTGGGACAGATTCTACCTCGTTGACTCTCGCCAATCTCAGCCTCCACCGAGTGACTTGCCACCGACTGAGTAGTACGCCCGACAGCTTCTACATGTGTAGCCTGACTTATTATGTAGTTTAGACATTTCTTACCTTTTTTTTTATAGTTTATGTAGTTTCCTTTGGGTGTGGTGTATATCTGTTTCTTTTTCTTTTCTTCTACTGATGTAAACTTGAAGGTAGTACCTTTAGTCAAACAGTTTGTAGTGGCTCGGCTATAGTTATCTTTAAATTAATGGAATTATTGCATCTTTGTCTTTAATTACTTCTACTTCCCCTATAGCTTTTACTTGATTACATGTTTTAATGTTGGT
>NW_025317607.1:0-49592 GCF_018873765.1 Telopea speciosissima
ACCTTGAACTTGTATGATTAGAGTGATTCTCTGGTACTACAAGTATAATCTTACCTTGGCCTTACTATGATCACTTAGTTGAGCCTAGACCCTTGGTCATGTTGATCATGGGATAATATTTAATGAATTTAGCAATGACTAGGTAAGTTAATTATTTAAAACTTACTAAAATGAATTGACTAAGACCAAACCATTGAAGTTTGTTTGGCTCTCGAAAGAGAACCATAATAGACTTTTCCCTGTGAAGTAACTGTGTGATACGTTTAAAGGCCTTGAAAGCTGAAACTGAAGGATGTAATAAGACCTTCTCCAACGACAGATATGAATGGGGTAATGGATCACCAAATGTGTTCCCTCCATACGGGACACTGTATCTGTGATCCTGGTAGATGTTGGGATGATGTGTGATTGTCCCAGTCATACCCCTATGTGGCAAAATATCTTACATCGGGATAGGGGCGTGACATATTCACCCCCCTTAGGTTATCTAACAATTTCTTCCAAGAAACAAAATACACAGTTTATGTATGTTATTCAACATGAAAAACAATGATTTTAAATGATAACCATGATGACATGGTATAATGGAAGAAAAACTCGACCAAAACCTGTTGAAACCATCGAGTTAACTCGATTTCGCAAGTTTCTAAGATGAGTTGAAGGGGGATTTTATAAAATCCCTAGATTTGACCGGGTTTCGATGGTTTTGATCAGTTTCAACTGGTTTCGACCATATTTTGGTGGTTTCGACACATATACCTATTGAAACTAGGGGAAACTTGCTTCAAAACTAGGACAGACAGGTATTTATGCAAGAAACTACCAGAAACCAAGCTAGAAACCAGGACAAACAGTTATGTCTAATATTATTTCAGTAAATATTTTTGTATTTGTATTTCATTTACTTAAGATATTATTGATAAATAAGCACATACCCCCTATTTGAATCCAATAAAAATAGTTAAAAAATAAAATTCCAAAAGGAACAAAACTCAACCCCCCAGTTCAAGAACAAAAATTGGATTTTCGACAGTAGATGCAATTTTCAACTTCCTAATGTTGGGGTTATTCTCAAAAAGAATTCCATAAATCTTAATATGATAAAATATTGCTAAAAACTAAAAGCGCGATAAAATATTCATTTGTTTTGATGTCCAAAAAATATTTTCATTCGGAGCAATTTTGACAACATTCGCACACACCAAATTAAGTTTGACCGGTACATAACTCCTTCAATATAAATCAGATTTAAGAAATCTTGGACTTGTTGGAAAGCTATAAAAACAAAGCTTTCTAATAAATCCAAGATTGCTTAAATCTCATTTATATTGAAGGAGTTGTGTTTCGGTCAAACCTTATTTGATTCCATATCCAAGAACAATATACAGTATCAAACTTGGATCAAAACCACAAGTAATATTTTTAGTGTTCTCTATGTGAAACTAATGCATGGATTGGGTTTAAAATGTCAAAAATAGACAGCACAATAAGAATTAGGGCAAAAAAACAACTTTTGAGCCTCGAAACCAAGGTTCAAGTTAGCCTGGAGAAAGTCCTAGGTTTCGACCGAGATATGGTCAAAACCGAGATGAACTCGGTATCTGGCTAGTCGAAACCTAGTCAAAACCCGAGTTTTAAAACCTTACATGGTACCCATTCTAACTGGTGTAATTTGTTAGAAAGGCTCACGATGGAACCTCTAAATGAGGATACTCGATTGGACTAGCTGAATGTGGGTCCTCTATGGGCTTGAGATGACACAATAATTCACAGTCATGATCTCCATCTCATGTGAAATGCCTCGTCCTCTACGGGCTTGAGATTTCATAGTCAAGAACTTGATCTCGTATGGAATGCCTCATCCTTATGGGCTTGAGATGGAATAGTCAAGTACATGATGGTCGTGCTGCAAGGCAAAGCCTTATTAATGGTAAGATTTTAAGATGATTAGTCATAGAAATGAATGATCATAGTAATGCATGAATTGTATGTTTGTGTGGAAGGTTATTATTGACTTTCTCACTAGACTAGTAAGCTCATGCCTCGCGGTTACTCCCTTTTTTCTATAGATTAATGGTTTGAAGGACAAGGGTATGGTGGTTGCCCAGAATGAAGAACATAAGATCATAGTTTCCTTTATTTTGAGGGATTCACCCTTACTTTTTTATTGATGTACATGCTATATACACATTCATGTTAACGTCTATGGAAGGACTAATATAAGGTGCTTATGCAAGCTTTGAGCCATTAGAATGATGTGAACATTACCATGTAAATATTTTACTATGATACTATCCTTTTGGGGATGCTAATGATATGTCATTTAGTCTAATGCATTTGTAATATTTTCTGGTTTTTGTTAACTCAAGAATCTGGACTTATAAGTCTTCCATTGTAAAGATTGAAGTTGTACACTAGTTCTTTTAAGCTAGTTGTCATAGGAATGCCATGCAAAGATTTTCTTGTATGGCTATCAACCAGGTTTGGCCTCATGGGCCCGACTAGGCCTATGGATTGGGGTCGTTACAAAACTACACTTGTGGTTCTCAGGTAACCTATGTTTCCTATTTAATTTTTGTTATGGGAAGAGATCTCAAACTTGAATGCAAAGGTAAAATACCCGATCTAAATTCTGTTGCGCATTCGGGTAACCAAATTGGTGGTTGAATTTCATCATGCATAGCAGGTTACATTGGGATTTCATATCTTGGGAAGTTATGCTCAAGATCTATAGCGAAACATCCTCTACAACATCTCTGCCAAATTAATCAGAGTTGAGGAGTAGAGAGCCATGCCCAATACCCTTTCAATGGAGACTTGCAGAGTCGCCGTTGCAAGCCTACAACCATTGCCAGAAGGAATTTATGGTTCCAAAGCCTATAGATTCTTCAGTTGCAAGCATTGACGGAAGAGGTTTGAATTAAGATTTGGGGGCTCAAATGAGGCATACCCCGGGGTTATGGGTGGTTCCTTAACCATGATGATTACCTCAATCAAGGGTTGTTGCACATTCAAATCCCCTTGAGTTCCCAAGTCTTTGATTTGCATGGGTTTTCTCATCAAGTTATGGAAATGTGAATGCATTAGGATGCATATGGGGTTAGGAAGACTCACTTAAAGTCCTCAATTTAGATGTAAAACATAGACATGAGGGTTGCATTCTCAAACCCTTAGAAAAGCCCTAAAACCATCTATTCTTAACCGAGGGTTCACATAAATGGTTTGGTTTTGAATATGAAAGGGAATGGAGGTCATAAGGGTTCAATTAGCTTCAAAATAACAACATTAGTACTTAACATTGGCTCTCTCATTTAGGTAGGTGAAGCTCCATTAATGGTAATACATCTCCAATTCCAAAACCCAAAACAAACTAAGTAGATGTAGAGATATAGAATTAGGGGAAGAGAACACTCACCAAGGTATGATGAGTTGAGCTTAGCTCCTCACCCTCTCCTTCTCCTCTTCTCTCCAAATCAATTTAGGGCTTTCAAAATGGGAGATATGGCCAAATAGTGAAATAGTTCCTATTTAGAGCACATTGGCACCAAGGCCTATTTGGTTATGTGCCTAACACTATTCACAGTATTTCACATTAATTCACCCATTAACCCATATAGGTTTATATGCTAAGTACCACTTAGGGTAAAATGACCTTAGTACCCCTAGTCTAGGTTAGCATCAAGTAGGGGTAGGTCCTACTTATGGTTAGGTGGGGCCCACATCCATTTAATGTAGTTTATTTGTATTTGTAAGTTACTATTCATGCTCAAAACATATAATAAGTGAATAGCAGCTCACCTAATTGAAGTCTTCCTCCAGAACTCCGAAGAACTTCCTCATCTCAATACATGCTTTGCAAAGACACCAAGTGTCGATATTACAAAACACTAGATGCTTTCTTTGATACTCTTCACTTCTGGGATTAGTGCTTGGAGGAAAGTCAGAGAATTTTCTGTCAACGAATCTTCCCCACTCTTGAATGAGGAATCTCTCTTTGACATGCTTTCCCATTCTCGGATCAATGATCTTATGTCTTGGCGTAATCGTTAGTTTAAATTACTCACCAGTGTAGGGAGCTTCACAAGCTACTCTACAACACACACACACAAGTTTAAATTAGTACGGATTTGGGTACAGATGTGATACCTAGAATATTATCTCAATCCAATGGTTGGATGAGAATTAATTTGAAAACTTTCAGATTTGGTCTGGACAATCACAAAAAATAGGAGATTCTCATTATCAGCAAATCTATAAGTTAGAACCCTCCAAAACTCTGGTCGAGTTCCCCTTTTTGAAGGGTCTTAATAGCCCTAAAATATCTCCCAAATATGATGGACAAATTTGGATGGGTTATCTTACAAGATAAGCTGAAACAAAGCTAAAAACAGGAGCGCCGCAAGGTCATTTAAATTGGGGATTAAAAGGTTTTTTATTGATCAACACATTACCACCGTAAGTATATCTGAGAATGAGAATGATAGTGGATCAAATATGAGATTTAATTCTATGACCAGAATGATTAATCAATGAGCGATTATAATAGTACCTGTGTTGCGTTAAAACAAAATATAAGGAAAGAGTGAAAGAGAACCAAGGATTCCCGCCAGCACCCAGAATCCCTCTGTCAAGCTTCATGCCATTATCCACTGAATCACATAACTTACTTGGAATAAACCATCCTCATAAATCTCCATTTCATAGATTATTTGATTCTGTTACATTCATTCAACAACATCATACAATAAGGTTGGTCAAGCTTAAGTGGAGTCCATAAACAATTATGACGAAAACACCAATCTGTTAGGACTTCTCCTTTCGGTTTGTTCTTGCTCCATTGTAGAAATAATGGAAGAGTTTTAGTTTAGTAGGAAGGGCAAATTGGTCAATAGATGATATATTCTAACATTTTTAATCCCAGGTTAACGGACTAAATTTACTTATTAAATATTTTGAAAAGTAGGAGTGGCATACGTAAATATCCAAAACTCATGGATGCTTTTGTAAATACGTGATACTTCAGGGGAGGTACATGTATATTTCCCTAATTAAATATATTGGTCTGTTGGATTGGCCGATCCGTATCAATTAATGATACCTAGCCCGATCCGGTTACCCATGCCAGGATTGGGCAGGTATCTGTATTAGCCATGACTGATATAGATTGATCGGATCCCGATACCAATTACCTTTTTATGAGCATACCCTCCGGGCCTCCCCTAATGCGCTCTGAGAAAATTTTCCCTTTTGTAATTTTCCCAAAATTTTATATCAAGACCCAGATCGGATTGGTTGGGTTAGAATAGACCGGAAAAAAAAAACCCTAAACCCTAGTTTTCATACAGGATCAGCCCGAGTCACACGTTTTCAAATCCTGAGCGTGACTCGCCCTGACGTCCAAGTCGATACCCTCCGAAAATTGGAAAGTCTATACTCAAACGACTGAGGTCTGAAACGGTACATGACATGATACCCTGGAGTTGCAGGTCTCGTTCAGGACTTTAGAAGAACATCAATGGCTGCTTCGCCTGAGAACCATAGAAAGGAATCAACAGACGTCAAAACCTTAGTTTCTGACTATTCGAATCATGTCTGGAGAAAACTCTTCAGTTTCTTTCCCTCTCGTGATTCGAATCTCTTCGACAAGATATCAAATCTCCATTTGATACGAACCACTGGGGCCAGAGGTCGTAGACGGAAACCAGGTCTCCCTCTGCCATTACCTTCGAACTCACTCGAATTTTCAGGGTAAACGATTCTCTCTCCTTTTCTTTTTTGTCGTTTAATGCTGGCAGCGTCATGATTTCTTTGGTGGATGATATTATGGTGATCAGACAAGTATTGTATCTAATGAAATGATGACATTTGTTTTCTGATTTCACGCTTTAAAGGTTGCCTTGATGAGTTTCAACTTTTATTGTGGATTCTTTTTGTTTGAAGAAGGTTTCAAGATAATGAGCTAATCAAAGAGTTAATTAAGATGTTCGTTGTATTTTCAGTTTTAATATTGTTTGGATGGGCATTGAGAATGTGGAAGTATCTTTTGTCTTTTTCCTTTATTTCTTGGTGACGTAGCGCTGTGACTCAGAAGTCAAATACTGTTTGAAGACCAACTGATGAAAGCAAGTTTGTCTTGCTGGATTTCCCTGAAGCTTGTGCAATGCAGATTTGGGTGTACACAACTAACAAATTATTTGGCCCATGGGCAAGTCAATCTGTTCAATGGGTTATATTACCTATACAATTACTGATTAGTATTCTAGTGATATGCATGAATGCTTGTTATGGTGAAGAAGGCACATTGTGATGAAGCTATATGTGTAGGTCTATTAAGTGGCTATGATCAGGAAACCCTGTTTGGCTGTTGCAAGTACCAAAAGCCTTTACACCATTTGGTGTTTGGGGATGAAACTAGTTGCAGCAGCTAGTAAAAATTCATGAGTGTGCATCATTGGTGACGCTGGCTGGGGGCTATCCTAGAAACAGATCAAAAGCTATCCATGCTTCCATGGTTTAGAATATTGAATTCTCTTCAGATGGCAATGGCACCCACGATTGTGGTAACACATATTGCCAACTGTTTCACCCAATCACCTTGTATGAATGTAGATCTGTCTCATGGAGAGTTTGAAACTTTACTTTTCATTCTGTGAGCCTTGTCTACCTTATGAGCTTGGTTGTGATTTTTTATTAGTATTCTGTATTTCTGTAACAAACTTTATATGCTTATTATGTGGTCTCTTTTTCGCTTTTCAAACTTTGCCCTTGTTTATACGTCCACTAATAGTGGCTCAAGATATGTTGGAAGTTCTAAGAAATCCTCAATTACTTATGGTTGGCAATTCTGAGATTTACTTATCAGAAAGGGGGAAAAAGAGCGGATAAGTGTCATCAGTTTATGGAAAGGATTGATGTATTACATTTGTACGTGTTAGGCATATGTATATAGTTTATGTCAAGCAGCTCAATGGTGATTTTAGCTAAGTGTTACTTCTTACTTACAAGTTACAGTAGATGTGTTTATAATTGTTAATTCAAATGGTCATGCTTAAAGATGTACATATTGAAGTGGTATGCTTGTACATAAATGAAAATACAGTTCTTCAAGCTTTTAGGTGCTGATGCAGGCTTGGAAGAAGTAAGATATTATCTTACTATTGTTATTAGTTTTAAAGTTGATGTAGATAAGTCACCTAAAGGGTTTAATAAACTTTGGGTTGGGTCATATATGTATTGTGTCTTTGATTGCATGGGTTTACTTTGTAATTGACCAATTTAATGGGCCTAAAGTATGGGTAGAAAGTAGGGAAATGGGATTTAATTCCCTAGTTTAGTTAGAGTCCTGTTTTGAGTCTAATTTCTTTATTCATAGTCAATTTAGGTTACCTTATTAATTAAGGTTAGGGTTAGGCCTTTCCTTTTTAGTGTCTAAGTCTATTTTTGAGCCTTCTATATAAGTTTGTAAGGGAGGTCAGCATTGTACACGAATTTGATTAATAAAATTTTGGCTTGAGTCTTAGTGAAAATCCTGGGATGGGTGAGATGCCCAGGCCTTTCCTTTTTAGTGTCTAAGTCTATTTTTGAGCCTTCTATATAAGTTTGTAAGGGAGGTCAGCATTGTACACGAATTTGATTAATGAAATATTGGCTTGAGCCTTAGTGAAAATCCTGAGATGGGATGGGTGAGATGCCCAGGCTGAGATAGCCAACCCGTCCTTTCCCCCTTCTTCTTCCCTACTCGGTCCCCATTCTTCTTCTATTTTCTACAACAACAAACTCAGCCTTATCCCAACTTAATGGGGTCGGCTACATGGATCTAAATAGGACATAGTCGGGAAATAGGGTTCTAACCAAAAAAAGGGAAAGACAAGATGGGAAAGAGGTATGGGGAAAGAGATGAGGAAAGAGAAGAAAAAGACAAATGAAGGATGGGAAATAAATAGAAAAATGAGCGATGAAAGATGAAAGATAGTAAGAGGAAAGAGGCACAGCCCAACACGTCAGGAGAAACTCAGCTAAATGGGGTCCGCAACATGGATCCTTTCCCTCCAATAGGCTCTGTTTAAGGTCATACTTGGTACAAGACCTAGACTATGCATGTCCCTTCTCACCACTTCGCATATGGTCATTTTAGGTCTGCCCCTAGCTTTTTTAGCTCCTTCAATTGGAATCATATCACTCCTCCTTACTGGGGCGTCCCTAGGTCTCCGGTGGATATGACCATACCACCTTTGACAGTTCTCTCGGAGCTTGTCATTTGTCAGGGCAAATCCCAAGTCAGCTCTTATACGTTCATTCCATAATTTATCCTTGCCTGTTTTTCCACACATCCATCTTAACATCCTCATCTTTGCTACACAAAGCTTATGAATATGACACTTTTTAACTGCCCAACATTTTGCCCCATACATCATTGCTGGTCGGGTGTGTATTTGGAAGTTTGCATCAAGGTTTTGAGATCCAAGAGTCATTCAACACCACTAGTTTGATTGTTGCGGCTTCTCTTTATTCAGGAGATTAATTATTCTTGATTGTTGCTTCAACAGGTTACAAATTTGTGGGTTTATATTTATTACTTCTCTTATGGTTACCAATTTAAGATCCCATTGTTCTAGTATTATTGGATTGATCTTTTGGTGGGAAATGTTCTTCCTTTTAGATAATGGAACCATTCCATTACTACCAACGCAAAAGAAATACGACCTCTCTGAGATATATGGTTCATGCCTCTTTCTCCTAAGACTCTGGAGGTTTTGTATTTGATCCAGCCTGGGATTAGACCTATTCTGGTTCTAGTCTTACATTAAAAGTTCTGTTTCACATGAGAAAATATCAGATTTTAGCAGGTATGAGATGTGTGAGTGTCGAATCTTGCCTACGGTCTGGGTGTTCTAGCTTCTTCTAGAGAACGATAACTGGAAGGGGGACTGCCTTTTCAGAGAGATACATGTGTGGGATTTGCACATTTTTTCCAAGAAGTTTGATTTTGATGGGAAATGGCTAGGAATCCTTCAGTCAAGGGCCTGAGGCAGACAAAAATTTTGAAAAGACGACTTTATTTGGGTTGATGTGAACAATGAACAAATTAGGGAAAAGATTTGGGTAATTTTTGTTTGGTTTGTAATAAATTACCTGTATCAAGTATGACCTCAAATAGAGATGATTGGAGGGTAAGGATCTATGTAGCCGACCAAGCTGAGTTGTTGTTGTAATAAAAATTCTGACAAAATCTTGGTAATCTGTTTGAAAATAAATAGTAATTATTTGATGGTAAACATGGGTTTTTGTGTGAGAAAGTTGCAAAAAACTAGTTGTGGACTCTTATCAAATAGCTGCTGGGCAGGTAAGTAAAGTCATCGAGATTTAGAGAAAGTAGTTTGGTGGTTTGAATCAGAAAAAGTGGCTAGAAGTTGTAACCTTTGCATTCGGGGTGGAATAGCTAAAGTTTCTAGCCTTTGCAATCGGTGAAAAGAGGCAACGTTTGAAATTCTGATCGAAATGGTTAAAATTTTGCGAATATTTTGATTTTCAAGGAGACAATGTTTTAGGTGCCAGTCTCAAGCCCGGATAAAGAATGAGGGTTGGTGCATCAGGTTGGCACAGAAAAACTGGCTAACCAATTGAAGATTCGATGGATTTCAACCAGTACGACATGATCAGAGCATCATTAGCTATTCCAATTGTCCATGGCTGGAGATTCAGTGGGCATAGGTGTATCACCAGTAATATATCCCAAATGATTACCACAAATGGTATGGGGGCAGGCACGAGACCATGCTAGGTAATTGGATCCATTCAACTTAGTGAGTCCTGGTTGGAGAGAGTGATGATGGTGGGGAGCAGTAAGGTGACTCAGATTGCCGCTCCCAATACCAACTGTTGTGCTAGAACCCTCCATAAAAAAGGATGAAACAGAAGCACCAAAATTGAGAAGAATGTTGTTAGTCACAACACAAGATGTCCAATGAGGTAGAGGCAGCAGTCAAAAAATAACAAAGCACACAGCAGGGTGAGAAGGTGACGGCTGGAGAAGCACGGCCGAGCCTAGGCAAGGTGGCAGAACCACAAGCAGGGCATCTGAGGGCCTGCAGAGTCGGTAGGAGCCACAAAGAGGCCAGGCACAGCGCTGGAGGGCCAGGCGACTGGGGCAAGAAGCCCTGGTGGAGCCTGGAAAGGCCAGGTGGCAGTAGAGGCGGGAGGCCTTGGTGGAGCCTGGAAAGGCCAGCTGGTAGGGGCGAAAGCCCTGGAAGGTTGGCAGCAGGGGCGGGAGGCCCTGGGAGATCGGGCATCAGGGGCCGGAGGCACTGGCAATCGGCAGCAAGGGGGCGGAAGCCCTTGGTTTAGTGCGACAGGGGCAGGAGACTGGAGACCCTGGTTATGCACAAATAGGCAGGGACGGGAGGCCCTGGTGATTGGTCCCAACGGTAGTAGTGGAGCGGCCATTGGAGCCGAAAATGGTGGTGGCAGATGAAGGCACCAGCGGTGGTTAGTGGTTGTTAATGACTGTCATATGCGGTATGACTGCATTTGCGCATGTTCAGTCAACCATGTCTGACTTGGTGAGGCCGGAGCCTCGAGATTGGTGGTGGTGCTCTACTGGTGGCAGCGGCGAAGAAAGAATCAAAAGAAATATCTCGCTCAGAGACCAAGTTGAGAGAGAGAGAGAGAGAGAGAGAGAGAGAGAGAGAGAGAGAGAGAGGCCACCACAGCTTTATTTATAATTTTCAATTATTACAAATAAGGAAGATCTACTCAGCACTACTCAGCACATTTAACATGTGCAACATGTGAAATGAATTCGAACATTCTAATGAACCAGTTACATAACAGACTCTAACAAGGCCTAAGAAAACCAAAACTGGACCAGTCCTTCAACAAAGTCCATTCATTTTTTAATTGAGAATTCAGATTTCTACCCCACATCACTAGTCGTTTTGCAAGTATTATATAATCCCTCCATCTAATTACCAATTGGAATTTGAAAGCAGGGTGTACCAAAAAAATAACTACATGCTTCACATGCAGGGTTATGTTTGACGAATCTAGGGTTTTAGATGCGCTGGACACTATTTTGGAGCATATCTTGGCAAATTTGCATGACATTCAGAAGAGTTTGCATTTTTGGCAATCCAGAGCAGAGGTTAGTAAATAATGCCCAACAAGCTCCAGGAACCAATCTAATCTAAAAGTATGTAAAAATAATAGATTATGTACTAATCTTTCTTGCCGACATTGTTTTGATTTTTCATATTTTTATTGTAGGGATCAGGTGCTCAAAAAGTATACTTTATGGTTTTTGAAAGAGGGCCATGGGCCTTTATCAATGGAACAGTTCAGTTGATACGTGGATGTATGTCTGGGGGATCTCCGGTACAACATCTCTGTCATTCTGCAGTTGCTCAAATCTCTGAGAGGATAGCAGTCTTAACTAGACTGCAACATTGCCTTGCTAAATTTCTGGCACAGGTAGTCTTGATCTTGTTTCCTTTACTGCATTCAGAATTTTTATATTTTAGTATTCTGTTTTTTATCAGTCACAGGAATACAACTTAATAATTTTTTTTTTGTTTGTTTCTTATCTTTTTAAAAATTTATTATTTAGTCCATGCACAGTTTTTTATTATGTTGACTAATAGTTGTCAAGGTGTCGCCTAGGCACCTAGGCATCCAGGCACCTTTTTGGGTCAAGGCGATAGCATGCCCTGGATGCCTAGGCGTTGCCTTGTAGCCTTGTGACATGACTTATATCATATTAATCTTTTGATACTTCATGAGTTTACGTTTTTTGCTTTGTTTTTTGATGAGTATGTTTATATTAATCCTATTGATGCAGTTGCATTAGACATTACTCCTGTATGGAGTATGTGCAAGCTTGGCCCATAAGGTGCTGGTAGCAGTCCAGTGGGGTGAAATTGACCTTTGGGTAGTTATACTAGAGGTTGGGCCTTTTATTTTTTAAGGTTTCATTTAAAAAAAAGAGCCTCCCAGTACACGAGGCTCCCACTATTATAGGGTCTGGGAGGGGCAAATGTATGCAACCTTACCCCTTGCTTCATAGGAGAGGCTGTTTCGGTTGCAATAGTGCAACTTAACCGTTGTGCCGAGGGTCACTAAACTAGCCTCTTTTAATGTTTCATTGTAATGGGCCAAATTTATAAGTCCATAAAGTGGGGATAAAATTAGCACACAGGATTCATAGGTAAGTGTTTGAGTTAGATTAGAATACTTAATAGTAAGATAGAATTCTATTTTGTGTTTATTTACTTTATTGAGTTTGTTAGAGTAATTATGAGTCCATATATAAGTCAAATTAGGAATTTTAGGTCTTTATATATGATGAAATTTTTGGGAATTGAACTTATGTCAATGCATGATTCGAGAACTTGGTTTCGGTACTGGTTTCACCCAGCCAAAAAACTGTGCTGGACTGAGATTTCAGCGAGTTGGTGCTTTTTTTTAAAAAAAAAAATCAGTTGATGGTTTTGCTGGGTTTTTGACCTAGTTTGGTCATGAAAGTTGGTATGCCTATTTTGGGCCATTTAAACACAACGACACTATCAGATTTTGAAAAATCAAAGTCCAAATAGGAGTTTGACTTAGTGGGAAACCAGGATAGACACTTAGTTATGCCAGAAACCAGGACAGACACTTATTTATGCCTAATATCATTTAAGTAAATGTTATTATATAAAGCTTTACAACTAAGCTTTCAAACAAATCCAAGATTGCTTAAATCTGATTTATATTGAAGGAGTTATGTTTCGGTCAAACCTAATTTGGTGTGCGTGAATGTTGTCAAAATCGTTCTAAATGAAATTTTTTTTTTTTAGACATCAAAACAAACGAATATTTTACCGCATTTTTGGTTTTTAGCAATGTTATAGCATATTTAGATTTATGGAATTTATAGATTTAAGCAAAACCCCAACATTAAAAAGTTGAAAATTGCACCTACTGTCGAAAATTCAGCTTTTGTTATTGACATGGGGGGTTGATTTTTTATCTTTTTAGAATTTAATTTTTTAATTATTTTTATTGGATTCAAATAGGGGGTATTTGCTTATTTATGAATAATATCTTAAGTAAATGAAATAATAATCATTTACTTAAATGATGTTAGGCATAAGTAAGTGTCTGTCCTGCTTTCTAGCATAAATAAGTGTCTGTATACCAAGGTTTCCCACCGAGATGACCGAGATCTCAATATCTCGGCCAAGATACTGTATTTCTCCATTTCGCCTTCAATCTTGTCTTTGTTTTTGAAAAAAACCAAGATATTACCGAGATCTCGGCGAGTTCTTGAACTATGTGTCAATGTGACAAGCCCTCTTTATTTATAATGTATCATTGAATAAAATAGTAGTTTTGTGGGATTCATTGACTCTTTCCTTCATTCTATTCATTTTGGTAGCTAATTAGTTTAAACGATAAGCGCTATGCCTCTCGTTGTCTAAGAGTTCTTCCTTCCTTTACAGTTATACCATTAGGGCAACACAAGCGAAGCCCTATTGGACAAATATACCATTGTACTCATTACAACACTCCCCCTCAAGTTGGTGCATAAATATCAATCATGTAAGGCAGGCCCAACTTGAGAACAATAGAAACAAAACTCTTAGTGCTCAAACCCTTAGTGAATACATTAGCTAACTTACCATTAGATGGGACAAATAAAATACAGATTAGACCCTGTTTCAGTTTTTCCTTGATAAAATGGCAATTAATCTCCACATGTTTGGTTCTATCATGCTGGATTGGGTTGTGGGCAATGATGATTGCTGATTTGCTGTCAAAGTACAGACGCATGGGCATCTCAACAGGGACTCCAAGATTCTGAAGCAACCCCCGAAGCTAGAGTAGCTCACAAATGCCATGAGCCATGGCCCGAAATTCTTCTTTGCACTTGATCGAGCCACAACTGCTTGCTTCTTGCTTCGCCAGGTGACTAGGTTACCACCAACATAGGTATAGTTACCAGATGTAAATGTCTGATCATCTGGGCAGCCATCCCAACTGGCATCTATGTAAGACTCAATGCGAAGGTGGTTATGAGATGAAATGAGGACACCCTTACTAGGTGCAACCTTTAGATAACTCAAGATTCGATACACAACATCCAAATGCAATGAATAGGGGTCATGCATGTACTGATTGACCATGCTAACAGCAAAGGCGATATCTGGTCGAGTATGAGATAAATAAATGAGTCTTCTAAGCCTCTGGTAGCTACCCTTGTCAACAGGTTCACCATCCTTCTGAGGTGGGAATTAGGCTCAACAGGAGTGTTAGCTGGTTTACACCCTAGCATGCTTGTATTTGATAAGAGATCAAGGGTGTATTTCCGTTGTGAGAGGGAAATCCATTGAGCTGAATAGGCTACATCTATGCCGAGAAAATGTCTTCGTGATTTTCCCAGGCCTTTAATACCAAACTCTGTTCCCGGGAACTTCTTCAAGGAAGAGATCTCTTCAAAGATACTCTCAGTTATGACAATGTCGTCTACATACACAATCAAGATAGTAATATGGTCAGTTGTCCTCTTTATGAACAAAGTATGATTTGCATTACTTTGTTTATAACCGATGGAGATTGGAGACCATAGCTTTATGAAACCGACCAAACCAGGCCTAGGGAGATTGTTTCAGTCCATACAAAGCTCGATTATGCTTACAAACTTTCCCATGAGTTTCCTAGGATGTAAACCTAGGTGGAATATCCATGTACACTTCTTCCTCAAGTTCTCCATGCAGAAATGCATTTTCGACATTTAATTGTTGAAGGTCCCATCCTTGATTCACTGCATAGGAGAGAATAACTCGAACTATGTTCATCTTGGCCACTGGTGCAAAGGTTTCCTGCTAGTCAATCCCATATGTTTGGGTGAATCCTCTGGTAACCAGCCTTGCTTTGTATCTGTCCATAGTTCCATCAACGTTATGCTTAACACAAACACCTATTTACATCCTACAACTCTCTTCCCAAAAGGAAGTTGCACCAAATCCCATGTGTTGTTTTTCCCAAGAGCTCTCATTTCTTCATTCATTGCCTCTTCCACTGTGAGTTAGCCAGTGCCTCTTGCCAAGTGTTAGGGATGGACACAAAAGACAACGGAGAAACAAAAGTTTGAAATGTAGGAGAAAGAGGATCATATGATATGGCATTTGAAATGGGATGTTGGGTTCATGTTCTACTGGGTTTTCAAATAGCAATGGGCAAATTTAAACTTGGATCACTAGGAAGAAGAGACTTACCAGACAAGGGAACGTCTGTAGGATTTGAATCTGGTAAGGCAGATTGGTTGGGAGAGATAGTGGTGGTCCTGGGCCAGGAGCTTGCTTTTTTTCTTTGAGAGCAAACAAATACCTTAAGAGGAGATTGTACTTCAGGCTGAGGTTGCTCTCCCTGAGCCGTGTGCTATTGCTCCCCCTGAACCATGGGCTGTTGTTCCTATCCCATTACACCATCTTCAACTTCAAGTTCTTCATCCTTTAAGGGCATCTCTATAGGAGCAACCAGTAAAAGGCACCTCTCATAGTTGTCACGGCGTCATGGCGATCCAAGTCAGTGGAGGGGTGTCACGTCGATATATCGACATGTTGCCCGCCATGGCGATCATGTCGGTCATGTTTTATTTTTTATTTTCTCTATTTTTAATGTCATTTAGTATGCTATAATATATATCCTATAACATCAAAAATCAACATGAAAGTGTACTACTAATATACTATGGTTTAATTCATGAAAGTGTAATATCCATTAGTGTATATGAAAGTATGAAAACATAGATTAGCCTATCAAATAATTGAAAGCAATAGTCTCTGTGTGTGTATGTGTGGCTGTGTGCAAGGTAAGAAGAAGAAAAAATAAAAAAAAACACCTTCTCTGTGACTGGTGCAAGCCTGCAACTGCAAGGCAAGAAGAAGAAAAAAAAAACAAAAAACAGAGAGAACTACTGGCTGTAATAAATCCCTCCTCCCCCCCCCCTTCTGTCTCTCAACTCTCTCCCTGTCTCTGTGTGTGTATGTGTGGCTGTGTGCAAGGAAAGAAGAAAAAAAAAACACCTTCTCTGTCTATGTGCAAGCCTGCAACTGCAAGGAAGAAGAAGAAACAAAAAACCGAGAGGTCTATGATTGTGTGCAAGCCTGCAATTGCAAGGCAAGAAGAAGAAAAAAGAAAAAAAAAAATTGAGAGGTCTGCGATTGTGTGCAAGCCTGCAACTGCAAGGCAAGAAGAAGAAAAAAGAAAAAAAAAACTGAGTGGTCTGTGACTGTGTACAAGCCTCGCAACTCGCAAGGCAAGAAGAAGAAAAACGAAAAAAAAAAACTGAGGTCTGTGACTGTGTGCAAGCCTGCAACTGCAAGGCAAGAAGAAGAACTGAAGAAGAAGAAGTGAGAAGAAGAAGAAGAACTGAAGGAGAGAGTTGCCGGAAGTGAAGAAGACGAAGAAGTGAGAAGAAGAAGAAGAAGAAGAAGAAGAAGAAGAACTGAAGAAGAAGGATCGAGTTGCCGGAGGACTGGGAGGAGATTGGAGAAGAAGCAGAACCAAATACAAAAAAAAAAAAAAAAATTACTTACCTGGAGGTTGCCGGAGGGGTTCGAACTTGCTGAGAGTTGCAGGAACTGAAGCTTCTGTTTTCTTCTTCTTCTCATTTCTACGTCTTCTTCAGTTCTTCTTCTTCTTCTTCTTCTCACTTCTTCGTCTTGTTAACTCCTTCAGTCTCTGTGTGTCTGTCTCACGAACTCTCTCCTCTGTCTTGACCTTTCACTTTGCGATTTCTAAAATCTCCCAAATTCCAATTCCAATTAGTAATAGTGTTTCAAAATTAGGGTATAGAACTATAGTATACTGTTTAATGGTTTTAATTTTTTTATGTTAATGTGCAATACAAATCAAGGAAAAAGCATTTAAGCTCTTAAATGGTTTAAAAAAAAAAAAATTTAAAACCTAAGTTTTATACATAATATCGACCGATATGCCGATATATCGTGGTATGACGTCCATGGCGGCGCCATGGAGGCCATATCGGGCGATATTTGTACATCATCCATGCCGAAGCTCAATATGCTTGCTTCTCCAGCGCCATGACGACGCATTGACAACTATGGCACCTCTTCCCTTGGAGTAGTTTCCCACTGAAGAAGTGTAGGAGAGGAGTAAAAAGGGATAGTCTCTTGAAAAACCATCTTTCGTGAAGGTGGGTGATAACACTTTCGCGAAGGTGGGTGATAACACTTGTAACCCTTATGTGTTGCAGAGTAACCCAGAAATATGCACCGAAGCACCCTTGGATCAAACTTGCCATGCACGTGGTGGTTTCACGCTAAAGCTATAGAACTAAACGCTTTTGGAAGGACAATGAAGGCGGAGGACCCCATGAGAAGATCAAGAGGGCAGCAACTGTCCAACATATGAGATAGCATACGATTAATAAGATACACTGCCAAGAGAATTGCATTACCCAAAAAACGTGGAGGAACGAACATGGCAAACAGAAGAGAGCGGGCCACTTCCAAGAGATGGCGATTCTTACGCTCAACAACCCCATTCTGAGCAGGTATGTCAACACAACTGGTCTGGTGGATTATCCCATTATCACAGAAGTCGGACTGAAAGGCGCCAACCATGTATATCACAGAAGTAGGACTGAAAGGCGCTAACCATGTATTCCTTGCCATTATCTGTGTGAAGAAACTTGATCTTTGCATCAAATTGGGTTTGGACCATCTTATGGAAGGGCTGAAAACAGTGAAACACATCGCTCTTTTGGTGTAGCAAATAAATTTAAGTGGTGCGACTAAAGCAATCAATGAAAGTAACAAACCATCTAAAACCAGAGGTAGACATACATTGGGCAGGGCCTACACATCAAAATGAACCACACCAAAAGGAATCAAACTTCTATTATCAGAAATAGGATAAATATCTAGTCTGCTTTGCAAGTGCAAGCATCACAAATAAAACCATTTGGATTACAATGTTTAACTAAATCAGGAAAAACCTAGATAATGCCCCTAAGGGGGGATGACCCAACCGATGATGCCATTTGTGGACTTTTGATAATGTAAATGTAGATGACCCAGAGAAAGAAGCAACAGTTGACAAAGCTGATGAAGAGCTCTCAAGCAGGTTCATGCCAAAAATCCATCCTACCATAGCCAATCGAACTTCCCGTTTTTAGGTCCTAAAAAATTCAATGGGAAGGGAAGAATGTTACTTTGCAATTTAAATCCCTTGTGAGACTACTAATAGACAAAAGATTAGTAGAAAAATTAGGGACACGCAACACATAGGAAAGAGATAAAGTAGGAGAACACTTGATGGACCTGTTGCCAGAAACAAATGAGAGGGATCCATTAGCAACACGAATTCTACTATTACCTGACAAAGGAGAATATTGAAAAAAAATTGGGATGGGACCCAGTCATATGATCAGTGGCCCTCGATTCGATTATCCAAGGAACGGAAACGATCGAGGCACAATGGCCACCAAAAGAAATACCTGAGGAGGGAGGTGATGAGTTAGATGGCTGGGGTATGATAGTAGCAGAAGCAACATTGACAAATGGCGCTGAAGAAGTAGTCTTGAGACTGGACATCAAGCTATGAAAGAAAGGTTGCATGAAATTGGGCAACGTCAAGCTACTCCAGTAAGGGACAGCAATGTACACCAGAAGAAGACAAATATCAGGTACAGTCTCAAATGTACCGAAATAATTGAAGGTACATGGAAGAAAGAGAATCTCTTAGAGCTCCTACAATTCGGCCTACCTTCAACGAACATGTGAGATCTTATTTCAATGCTGAAACTGGTACCCCTCATCGGCGCATTGATATTACTACAAAGAAGGTTAAGCCCGAAGTTCCCTACTTTGATGGACAGGCAGACCCATACCTATTCCTTGATTGGCTGGATTCTCTAGATGAATATTTTTACTGGTATAGAATGACTGAGGCAAGGAAGCTTCACTTTGTTTGCTTGCGATTGACTGGTCGTGCTGAAGTATGGTGGACATTCCATAAAGAGAGACTTACATTTACGGATTAAGGCCTACACCGATCCAGATTGGGCAGGATGTCCGAATGAGAGGAAGTCCACCTCTGGGTATTGTACCTTTGTTGGTGGGGATTTAGTGACTTGGAAGAGAAAGGAACAATCAGTGGTTGCTCGATCCAGTGCTGAAACAGAATTTCGGGCTATGGCCCATGGTATTTGTGAGTTACTTTGGCTGCAAGGTCTTCTTCATGATTTGTGTGTTCCTATTACGCTGCCCATACGTCTTTACTATGATAGTAACTTAGCAATAAGTGTTGCTTATAACCTAGTACAACATGATCGTACCAAACATGTTGAGATCGATCGTCATTTTATCAAGGAGAAGCTGAAGCAAGGATTGATATGCATTCCTTTTGTTCAGTCAGGAGATCAGCTAGCCAACATTCTCGCTAAGAGCATTAATAGCAAGAGTTTTATGTTTATTATTAGCAAGTTGGGCATGTTTGATATTTATGCATCAACTTGAGGGGGAGTGTTGTAAAATGGGTTCAAGGGTATTTACGTCCTAGGTTATTATCGTCCTTGTACCTATTCTAGAATGTTCTCTCATCTATTATAAATAAAGAGGGGCTGTGATAAATTAGTCACAAGCCATTACTCACAATTTATACATTAAATTACAAGTTTTCTCCCATAGAACCGTACTTCTGCCTTAATGCAGATTTATTCTAATTTTCCAGTTACTGTTCTGTCACAGCCTTTAGAGTTTACTTTCCATTGGTCAATTTCTGTTCCAGAATTCAAATCCTAGTGCTAAACCTTATTTTGTCCTCCTTTAGCTATCGGCACTTGAGCCCAAAACCCTAATTAGGAAATTGCTTCCTTGGTGTCACCATTTATGTCACACCTCAACCCCCACCCTAGGGTTTTTGGTATGACTAGGATGCTTACCAACCAAGGTACTATATCTCGCGATATCTCGGTATCTCGGGCCTACCGAGATATCCGAAATAACCGAGATATCGCGAAATATTCCCGAAATATTGCATTTTTTCTGCAATATTTCGGGGGTCCATCTCGGGGGGTATTTGGCCATATTTAGGCCTGAAACTTCATGGACAGCCTTATTTAAGCTTAATAAACACATTTAAACCATAAAATTGTAAAAATATGAATTCAAATTGGTGTTTTGGGCTTGCACCCTTGATTGACATACGGTCGCCGACCCTAATGTATAAATAGTTAAATACACATAGATTAATGAAATCACAACTTAAGTTACAAATTACAAGTGCTAAACTGCTAATAGTAGTTCTTTGTGCCTCCCTGGATCAATCCCACTCATGCCTCGCTGGAGTCGACGTCCATTGCTCTCTGTTTGAAGGACATATGTGGACCACGTCGTAATCGGAGAAGAAACGAGTGTAGTCATCCACAAGTGTCACGTAAATGGAATCATCAACATCGTAAGTAACCTATCCTAGGATATAAACTAGGGTTACTAATCGATCCATCCGTGAAGAAGATGATCCACTGTGATATGATGTTGCGCCGGCGCAAGAGGCGATGGCATTGGTGCATGTATGTGGTGAGGTTGGTAGCTAGGTCCGCTAGGGTATGCAAAGATGTTATCTACAAAAGATGATCCAAGATGTCCCTCTGGGATGGACTGTAGTCATAGTCCACTACCCCACTAAATCGCCCATATGATGATGATCCATATCCATATCCACCGTAAGGTTGTGATGCACCATAATCCGATGCCAATGGAGTGGCATGTGCGTCAAAAGATGGGGCACGCCAATGTCCAGTCGGTCCTCCCTCCCTATCACCCATACTCAAACCACCAACAGAGCTAGATAGGTTATCAATGTCCATGTGATCAGGTTGCATGTGTTTGTCGACCCCTACGCTTCTGTTGTATGTATGTAGGGGGCCTCTCGAGGGTGGGGGTGCGGGGCACGTGCTCCGTGGTCCGTATCTTGTGTGGCATGATCAAGCTGTCTCTCCGGTGAATCGGAGTGGCTCTACAGGTGCCGTATCCTGGGCCTCCTGGCCTACCACATAACGCTCTCGCATGCCGTCATATTCTTCACCAGCATCATCACCACCACCAACATCACCACCACCAGCATCACCATCATCACCATCATCATCATTTGAGGACTTAGACCAGTCTTCATCATCAGCAACATTGCCACCAGTGGGCTGGAATGGTATGGGTGAGGCTTCCCTTGCATGTATCTGACCCTCGTCAGCCATATACTCGTCCACATCAGCACCAATCTCAGAAGCTATCATGGGGTCGGGCCTACCTCCCTCCTCATCCAACACTGGCTCACCTCTATCCCTCACCCAATCCACAATAGGGTCCTCATCGTCTGAGTCAACTTGAAAGATGTCAGCTAGATCAATGGTGCCCCTCTGTCCCTCATGTCCCATGCGTATGTGTTGCAGTTTCAGCCTCAAGTTGTAGTGCACATACACCATGTCAGATAAACGTTGAGACCCCAATCTGTTGCACCTCTTGGAGTGGATGAGTGCAAAGGTACTCCAGTTCCTCTCACAACCAGATGCAGAACATGTTTGGGCAAGGACTTTAATTGCTATTCTTCTTAAGTTTTCAGCCGATTCCCCATACAACACCCACCATTCAGCTGCATTACAAGTTTACAACAAAAAAGACATGTGTCAAATGTTGTAGATACTCGTCAACTTTCAAATTTCAATACATATGTAATTTAAAACTTAAAAGAATTACCAGCATCACCACGTGCTCTGCCTTGTATCGCAGCCTTAGTTCCAAAACTTCCCAATGCATCCCTAAATACCTTGATCTACACCCATGTGGAAAATTAGTAAGTACTTCTTCACTACTTATTTGAAAGCATCAATAAGTTGAGTTTCCAAATGAACTCACTTCATTGTTGCAAATTGCTTGTAGTGCACCATCTGGCTCCAACTTCTTCACTACTTGTTTCACAGCATCAATAAGTTGAGTTTCCAACCCAAGCCTATTGTTATATTGATACTTAGGGTTCAAGTAGTATGCTGAAATATGACATATAGAATAGAGGTATTGTCAAATGCATAGGTAATTAGTAAATAATAGTACTATGAATTAGTAAACATAAAACAAATTTACTCACCAGCCTTATGCAGTGGATGCATAAGTTGATTCTCCCAGCGAGCATTTATGATATCTAAGAAGTGTTTGCTACTGCGAGGACCCACACTATAGACACTATCTTTCATCAAGTCTATTGCAGCATATAGGACTGGCATGGTTGGGCCCTTCAGAGCAGAGTCAGCAACATGTAGAACTTTAACTACTGGCTCTAAAACTTTCACCACTTTGCTTAGTTTGGTCCAGAAGTCCTCAGATGACATCGTTGTTTGTGCTTCCCTCCCATTTGCAGTCTTGGAACCCTTCCATTCAAACCACTCCTCAGAAGCAAACATGCTTCTCAGCCCGGCCTTCTTTGTCTCAATGCTTTTGAGGGCAATGTAGTTGGTGGCAAATCTTGTGATGCCAGGCCTAACCAAGTCACCCCCACATTTTTCCCTCAATAGATTGAGTGCATAGGAGTGGTTGTATACAAAGTTGGTGACTTGTCTTGCACTTTCAACCACAGTCTTCACCAACTTTAACTTTCCCATATCTTTTAGCATTAAGTCAATGCAATGGGCTGCACAAGGAGTCCAGAAGAGCCGGTACTTACTATTGTTCATCATCTTCTCACCGGCCAGCTTGAAGTTACTTCCATTGTCCGTTATAATCTGGACAACATTCTCAATACCCACATCTTTTTCCACTACTTCCTTTAACAATCAGTAAATATATTTTGCATCCTTTATCTCTTTGGATGCATCCACGATTTGAGGAACAACGTCCTCTCATCACAATAAACCATGAAATTGATGATGGACTTTCTTGAGGCCCAGTCCATCCATCGCCATTATAGTCACCCCATATGTCTCCCACATATTCCTCATCTCACTAATGTACTCATCAATCTCATTCTTTTGTTGAGGTAGATAAACATTCATTACCTCATATGGGGTGGGGCCCTTGAATCCTGGGCCAGCCTCGCAATGGTATCTATCATGGTATCATAATGGGGGCCTTGTGCGATGTTTCTTGGGATGGTATGGTATAGCATCCACTTAGCTATTGATTCTTTAACCAATTCCTTCATCCCCTTCCATGCTCCTTTGATTCGGGTTGATCGCTTCCTTTCTTCTTATGCAATTTAGGATCGAGATGTTGATGGTGGTACTGCATCTGGTAGAGGTGTTGGGGCTGCCCTCACACTTTGTGATCTTTTAAAAGGATTCAAAGTTCTAGGACCTCCAGAACTGCCAGCTCCTCTACTACCCCCTACTCTTTGTCTCTGCTGATCATCTTGAAAACTTACTCTACTCCTTGAAATAGTCCGCCTAAAATCCCTAGCCTCCTCTGCTGTTTGTATGTCATCAGGTACTGCAATGTCATCATCATCATCATCATCATCATCATTGTATCGCCTTCCTCCTCCCATCGAACTCCTCACTGTATCCTCAAGTTGTTCTCTTATCCTTTGCTTGTCAGCCTTCCTCTTCTTTCATCCCCTCAAATTATCACCAATCTCCCTGGCTACTTCAGTAGGGACCATACGACAACCTACAACATCTTTAGATACTCCAGTCAGATGTTGTTTAAGTCTACTGGACCCACCTCCCATAAATTGCATGTGATAATAGTTACATATAGATTTTCTCTTATCCCCATCAATGGGAGTACCATGTAACCATGCAATGTCACCCCTATGCTGGCTGGCTAGTCTCTCTTGTTCCCTTTGTTCTCTTTGTTCCCTCTGCCCCCTTTGTTGACTACTTTCCCCCACCTTTTGTTTGCCCTTCGCACGTTGTCTATCACGATCCGCCATAATGATACTTGTTTACTGCAATGTAAGTAACACAAATAATTAAAAAACTTAATGTAGATGCACTTCAATTGACACTTTTAGATTACTAATACACTTGTATAGTTATTTAATATTTTTCCCCTAACCCTTATATTTTTCACATAATTAAAACCAATTTTTTATATATAATGTTAATATAAGTATTGACCTAACACAACAAAACTATGAATTAGTAAACATAATATACATGTAATGCATCTCAAAACAAATAGAAATAACTTTCATATTTTTTCTTTATTTTTTAAACTTAAAACTCATATTTTTTCTTATTTATTTCTGTTTTTTTAATTTTTTATATATTTTTCTTAATTTTCAAAAATTAAAATAATTATTTAAGAGCAGAAAAATAAATCCGACACTGTGAAGCCGTAGATCGGCCATTGGTGTCTAACATATATTTAATTCATTACCATCTAAGTCATATTACCCCTAATTATTTCCTATTTTAGTTGTAGGAAAATGAATTTTTAAAACCAGAAAAAAATAAAAAAATACATATGGGAAAAAAATTTCGACACCGTGAGGCTGTAGATCGGCCTTCGGTGTCTAACATATATTAATATCATCAACATCCAACAACATTTATACAAAGTTTTTTTAAAAAAATTAGTTTTAGAGAAATATAATTTACCTTAAATAATGAAAATAGGCTTGGATGATGAGCTTAGATGACCCTCCGACGTCTTCCCGGCGACAAGGAGCTTCAACAATGCTTGGATGAGGCTTGGAAGGGAGGAAGAAAAGCAAAAAATGAGGAAGAAGAGAGAAAATTTGATTTTCAGCAGCTCTCGGTCGAAATATCGACCAAGAGCTGCGAAATATGGAATTTATAAGGCCTTTGAATGTGACACTATTTGTCACTTTACAATATCTCGCGATATATCGTGATATCTCGCGATATATCGTGAGTTCCACGATATATCGTCGAAATATCACGATATATCGACGAGATATTGTACTTTTATATTTCGGCAGTGTTTCGTATCTCGGTCATGTCGAGATTCACGAAATATGGCGATATTTCGCCGATATTTCGCGAGATTTTATACCTTGTTACCAACATCCTAAACTATTGCCAGGATCTCGATGCAGTGGCTCGAATCACAGTCAACTTAATACAACTCATTTGTACATCAGAGTGCGGGAAGAAATACATTTACAATAAAAGTAGATGTAGATGCAAAAGTGCGGAAGCGTTTATAATAATAAAAGAGTTCAAAAGTCTAAGTGATAGACAATTAATAAATTACATCTTTTCTCAAGAGATTAACTAAAACTAAGAACAACAGTAATATTAAAGAGTTTATACCATACAAATGAGGAAACTTAAAAGAAACAAAGAAATAAGTGTCTCGATCCAAGTGCCCCATTGGCACAGTCATCAACATCTAATCAACATCATAGATAGAAGTCACTGACTGCACGTCAGCAACACCGAGCAAAACATATCCAAAAGAAAGAGCCACAGAGATTTCCACCAAAACATCACCTGCAACGCATCTAAAAAGGTTGTGTAAAGAGGGGTAAGCTCCACTAAGCCCAGTGAGGGGATGGGGAACATACAAACAATAACGCATAGTCCATAATGCATGAATTAATTAACAATATTGGCCACCTAGCAAACATGTCTAAGTCACTAGGTTCATGCTACTACAACAACTCGGGAAACATCATGGGTTACTTATCTTATCACCACGATGCAACCTCAATTATTACCTTGGGGTCTGCGCCGGTCGAAGCCACTCGCCACCTAGAGGCAAACCCCGATAACCAATGATCATCCTTGACCTGGCCTCGTATCACTCCTCAGGCACACAGGGAACCTTGGTTACCTAACACCTAAACCCCTGTTGGTAAGGATCGTAGCAAGGGGAACATAACCCTAACCATAATATATGAACTATCGCGTCGAGAGGTATTCCGGGTGCATCAACGTCCCATACCATCTAGTACCCGGGTACCAGCATGACACCGCGCATGACAAACCATATAATAGCACTAACAATATGATGCAATATGATACTATTCTATCGAGAGGTATTCCGGGTTCATCAACGTCCCATACCATCTATCACCCGGGTACCAGCACGACACGGCGCATGGCAGACCAATTATAAACATGATGAAGACATTAACAAGCCACATTCATAACGCATACATTCGCAATTTCCACAAACATGATTATAATAATGCAAGAATGAGTATGCATGAGAAATGGCATACAAGCATAACATAATGCAAAACACTCCCGAATTAAATCAAATCTTCACCCACTCACATATTAGTTCGCGATTTGATTACTAGGGTTCGTCGTCGATCAAAGTATGATAAGCCTCACCATAAGAGTAATGTTGCCTAAAGAAGCGTGACAAAGCAAGTTAGGTAAGGTAGGAGGGTCCCAAAAGGTCTCCAAAGGTTAAGCTTAAGGAAGGATAACAGATTCCAAGTGGACTCTTGAGTGGAGGCACAATGCCTAGGTCCAATCAGGGCAAAATGCCCCAAAAACCTGAATCGGACTCTTGGGTGGATTCAGGTCTGAGTCCACCTGAAAACATAAGAGGTGTGGACTCATGTGCGGATTTTGGCCTGGGTCCACCTGTAAACCGAATCGGGGTGGACTCTTATTTTGATTTCTGGCCTGGGTCCACCATTGGGGCCACCTCTCTACTGAATCCGAATTTCCTAAGGTTTGAGCTTCCCAACTCGATTTCACTTGGGTTTTAAGCCACAAGGACTTGGGGAAGGGGTCTTTGGGTCTACTTAAGTCACCATAACCTACCCCTATCAAGGAATTGATGGATTTATGGAATAAACCACCACAATGACTTAAATCTTAGGTTTTCCATTTGAAACCCTTGATTCAAGAGAGGGGTTCAATAGAAGGCCATTAGGAGAGTCAAAGGTCAGCATTAAGCTCCCCATAGAGTAGGATACTAGGTCCGTGAACATCCTTGGATTCCAAGTGGAACCCTAGGTCAAAACCCCCAACCTCAATGGTTCTTCCCCAAACCTAAAAGAAATAAAGAAGATAGAGAGAAACCCAAGAGCTTACTTGAGCCAAAAAGACAAGAAGCACCTATGGTTGAGCTCCACGGGCCCTAAATCTTCCTGCAATCTCCCTCCTTGCTTTCCTTCTCTTCTTTCTTCTTTCCTTTCTCTTCTTTCTTCTTTCCACGGCTCTAGGTAGGTTGCTGAAGTTATGACCAATAAATGGTCATAACTTCTATTTATAGTAGGGTTTTAAGTGAGGGCCTGTTTGGTTTGGCCTTATGACCCCAAAACTCATTTTTGAGTTAAAGTTTGTCCTTAGGCTCACTTTAAAGGCCTAACACAATAATAAAAGAGAAGAGGGTGGGGTCCACCATGTCTGGGGACACAATGACGAAATCTGAGACATGGGACAAGTGGGTCCCACAACACTTTACCCAAAAAAATAAACCTTTAAGCAAGTGTGGACTCACCCCTGTGAGTCCAATCTAGGGTCCAACCATGCAATAAAAGGGTAAACCAAGGGCAATAATCCTCGGGATTTGGCCCACCTTTCGAGAGTTACGAAGGGAGAACGTACACATGATATTTAAGGATTAAAAGCTCACCTTCGTGCGGTCACATCGCCCATCAGATCGAAATTCCACCCTTTTATTCCAGTTATCCCCTTGACTGCCATGGCCCAAGGTCATAGGTGTTAACTATTGGCAGCGTCGCAACATCTACCAATGAAAGTCAAATTGGCCGGGAGAATTATGGTGTATTTTGGGCGCGGGTATAACAATTTATCATGTTCCTACTATGGGTGTATATTTCTTTCTCTCTTGTCTCCCTTCTTTTATTTTCGGCATCAGTCTCGATGTCATTGTATATTTGTATGTAAAGAAAGAGATTGTCGATGAGCAGAGTTGCTGCCTTAAAATCAAAATTATAAGGATTAACGTATTGTCCTAAATTTTAGTGAGTCCTTTATCTAGACCCCTCGTCCGGAACAGCTGAGTAAGTTAAGCTGTTAGGCCTGCCTGCTGATCATGCATTTGGAACCCTTAGGTATGGCCCTCATGTCAATTTTATTACTTTAAGATCCTATTATTATACATGCATATGCTAGAGCTTTGGAGATCAACCTTGGAAACAAGTGGCCTTAAGATTAGTAGAACAAAGATAGAGTATATGAGGTGTAATTTTACTTATACTATGATGGACACTGACAATGTGCGAATTGCTGAAAGAGAGATACCACAAAGTAACTATTGTAAATATCTGGGGTCAATCATAAATAAAGAAGGCGACGTAGAGGAAGATGTCTAACACATAATTAAAGTGGGATGGATGAAGTGGAGAGGTGCGTCCGGAGTGTTGTGCGACTGATGTATTCCCTTAAAGCTTAACGGAAAATTCTATAGGACTGTTGTAGGACCGGCTATGATGTATGGGGTGGAATGTTGGGCGGTTAAGAAGTATCTTATTGAGAAGCTTTGTGTAGCAGAGATGAGGATGTTAAGATGGATGTGTGAAAAAACTAGGAAGGATAAAGTAAGGAATGATCGTATTAGAGCTGACTTGGGAGTTGCCCCGATCAATGACAAGCTCTGAGAGAGTCGTTCAAGGTGGTATGGTCATGTCCAACGGAGGCCTAGCGATGCTTCAGTAAGGAGGAGTGATATGATTCTGATTGAAGGAGCTAAAAGAGCTAGGGGCAGGCCTAAAATGACCATAGGAGAAGTTGTGAGGAAGAACATGCATAGTCTAGGTCTTGTTCCAAGTGTGACCTTAGGTAGAGCCTATTGTCGGGCAAGGATCCATGTAGCAGATCCCATTTAGCTGAGATTCTCCCAACTTGCTGGGCTGTGCCTCTTCTTCTTTCATCTTTTCCTTTATTTCCCTTTCTCACTTGACATTTTCAATTTTCTTTTCTTACCTCTTTTCTCATCTCTCATTCTTTTCCTTACCTTGTTTTGTTTGGATCCATGTAGCCGACCCCATTAAGTTGGGATAAGGGGCCATAAGGCTGAATTTGTTGTTGTTGATCTTGTATACTTGTACATGCATACACATTATTAATTTGTTTTATTTATCCATGTCCCCTTCTCCAGGATTTGGGTAGTTGACTTGTTCAGTTGTTTGGCACATCATGTCTTTGTTGACACATGACTATTTGCATCCACAAATTTTAACCATCTTGTGGAAGACGATGACCATTGTTCTAGTTTTTACTATGTTTCTTTATTTTTCTATTTGGAATGATTGTTCCCTCTCACTTATAAAGTGTCTCATATTTATTTGCTAGCTTTTGTTCCTTCCTTTTTATGGCTTTTGTATAACACCTTTTTTTCATATTCATGATGTTTTAATTTATGGGGGGGGGGGGGGTTGAAACATCACTAGGATTTGTAAACTTTTTTCCATCATTAATGGCCACATGGCCAACATGGGTGGCATGTATAGAGGACCCTAAACCCATCTTAGTGGCCAAGTTTCAACTTGAAACAAGTAAAGAAAGTGGCATAAATGTTAAAACTAAGTACAAAGAGACTAAGATTACCAAAAAAAAAAAAAAAAAATAAAAAAATCCAAGATCGTAAAGCTTTCGATTCTATGAGACAACATGTCTCTCCGGTAACCTGATGTCCTAAATCTTACCGATAGGATGTCTTCTTCCTCCCCCCCTTCTCTTTCTGATTCTCCTCCTGCCTCTGTTCCACCTTTTCCTTCTGCTTCTGACCATCCCAAATGGAGTTCCTTTTTCAATTCCTCCCACAGTTCACCCCTCTCATCTGAAGGTCCTCCCCTACATTTAGTTGCTCCTTCGGTTGTTGGGTCTACAAAGGTAGCCATCTGCTTCTCTGTTTCTCTTGATGATGAAGCAAAGATTTAGGAGTCTTGCTTAGTTGGCCATTTGCTCGGTTCTAGACCTCCTTTCTAGATTGTCAAAGCATCTCTTTCCAAGCAATGGAGAACTCTTAGTTCTCTTGACACCTGTCTCCTCGATAATGGTTTCTTCATTTTTAAGTTCTCCGATGACCTTGATAAGAATCGTGTGCTTGAAGGAGGCCCTTGACAAGTTGGGAAGAAACCCATTTTTCTTCGGTAGTGGCACCGACACTTGTAGTTTCGCCGAGTCGATCTCTCTATTGTCCCACTTTGGGTCTCTCTACCGGGGCTTCCTCTCCACTACTGGTGCACCGACGGCTTTAATACAGTGGGCTCAGTGTTGGGAAAACCTCTGTTCTCGGATATGCTAACAATGCGGAAGCTTCGGCTAGCATTTGCTCGTATTTGTGTGGAAGTTGCTGCTGATGAACCTTTGCCATCTTTCATCACTGTGAATGAAGGGAATGACTATTCCTCTGAACAGGAAGTCCATTACGAATGGAAGCCCCCTTAATTTTTGATCTGCAAGAAATTCGGACATGACTCAGCTATCTGTTCTCCTATTTCTGGCACCACCCCTCCAACGGAGCTTGCACCTGCCTCCATAGACCACTACCTGATCTCTGAAGCTCCCTTTGGGTTTACTACCCAAACCAGAGGCAGAACTCGATCCAGACTTCACCGCTGGCCTCGCAGTCGTGTTCCGGTGGTCCAACAAGGCAACATCTTGGGCACCCCTACTTTATCATTGGACAAAACCGTTTTGTTGCTTTATCTGACGATAATCCTCTGGAGTCTAGCCCTTGCCCCGAGAAGATCCTTGATTCTGCTATTCCTCGAAGTCGATTGCGCATGGCACAGCCGCTGACTGAAGACCTGCCTGACACCTCTGGAGATGTATCTATTCCTCGAGAGTTGTCGGTGATCTCGCCATCTCTGCAACTTGATATCCTGCTGGAACCTGTCCCTTCTCCTGCGAGAGACCCTGAGCCTTTCCTTTCCAAGACTCTCCCCGATACTTCCCCTTTTAATGTTAGTCCCTCTTTACCCCCTACGGTGGGCCCTTCACCCCATTTGTCTTCTCCCCTTTCCCTAACCCTTATGATCCAAATACCTAAAAAGCCCTCCACAAAAAAAAAACAAAAACCCAAAAGAAAAAAAAACCCCATAAGTCTTCAACTGTGGTGGTCCCCTCTCCTGACTCGTTAAGTTCCCCTCTTAACCCATCCGGGTTGGGTTATCGGGTGAGGGATTCCTTGGCCTCCAACTGTTAGATTTTAGGTTGAAGAAGGAGAAGAGAAGAAAGAGAAGAGAGCAGCCACGGTTTTGGTGTTCAAGTGTTCTGTCTCCAACCTAGAGACTAACATGCTTATATTGAAAAGAATAGTAAATTACACCTAGGCCCTTGGCCTTATATAAATGGAAAAAAATAAGAAAATAATACAAGGGGATATTTACATATATACCCTTGATACAATACAACCATTCTTAACACTCCCCCTCAAGCTGGGTGGTATATGTCATACATACCCAGCTTGTCTAACATAAAACTAAAGTGATTGGAGCCAAGTCCTTTGGTGAAGATATCAGCCACTTGTTCATTCGTCTTCACAAAGGGAGTACAAATAGCCTTAGAGTCTATTTTCTCCTTAATAAAGTGTCTGTCAACCTCAACATGCTTTGTCCTGTCATGTTGAACTGGGTTGTGAGCAATACTGATGGCTGCCTTGTTGTCGCAATATAGACTCATAGGTTCAGTTGTCTCAAATCCTAATTCTTGGACAAGCTTCTTCAACCACAAGACTTCACACACACCATGAGCCATGGCTCTAAACTCTGCTTCAGCACTTGACCTGGCTACCACTGGTTGTTTCTTACTCCTCCAGGTGACCAAATTGCCTCCAACAAAGGTATAGTGTCCAGATGTGGATCTCCTATCAGAGATAGACCCAGCCCAATCAGCATCTGTATATACTTCAATTCTCAAGTGACCATTCCTAGAGAAGAGAAGACCTTTTCCAGGGCATGACTTCAAATACCTGAGGGTCCTATAAACTGCATCAAGATGTCCCATCTTGGGTGCATGCATAAACTGACTCACTACTCCAACAGCATAGGTGATGTCAGGTCGGGTGAGTGAGAGGTAGATAAGTTTACCTACTAGCCTCTGATACTTTTCAGCATCCACCAAAGGTTCACCACAATCTTCCCCTAGTTTGTGGTTTTGCTCAATAGGGGAGGAGATTGGTTTGCATCCTAAGTAGCTTGTCTCCTTAAGTAGATCAAGAACAAACTTCCTTTGGCAAACATTGATCCCTTGCTTAGATCTTGAAACTTCAATCCCCAGAAAATACTTCAATAGACCAAGATCTTTGATCTCAAACTGCCGAGCCAAATAAAGCTTAAGCTTTGAGATTTCAGCTTCACTGTTTCCCGTGACCACAATGTCATCAACATAAACAATGAGAGCTGTAATAGTGCTGCCCTTCCTCTGTATAAACAATGTGTGGTCAGCTTGACTTTGAGTGTAGCCATTCTGTAGGAGGGCTTGTCTGAACCTCTCAAACCAAGCCTTAGGAGACTGTTTGAGTCCATAGAGAGCCTTCCTAAGTCGACACACTTTCCCATTATCACCAGGATTCTTGAACCCAGGAGGAGAGTACATATATAGTTCTTTTTCTAGGTCACCATGTAAGAATGCATTCTTCACATCAAGTTGGTACAATGGCCAATCAAGATTTGCAGCCATTGTGAGAAGTACACGGATGGAGTTATGCTTGGCTACTGGAGCAAAGGTTTCCTGATAGTCAATGCCATACACTTGTGTATACCCCTTGGCGACAAGTCTTGCCTTATACCTTTCCACAGTACCATCAGACTTGAACTTGACTGTGAATACCCATCTGCACCCAACCGGGATTCTCCCTTTAGGGAGTTCAACAAGATCCCAAGTGTGATTCTTCTCAAGACCCAACATCTCTGTGTTCATCAAGGTTTAATATTTCGCGATATCTCGGTATCTCGGGCCTACCGAGATATCCGAGATACCCGAAATATCGCGAAATATGACCGAAATATTGCATTTTTTCTGCACTATTTCGGGGGTCCATCTCGGGGGGTATTTGGCCATATCTAGGCCTGAAACTTCATGGACAGCCTTATTTAAGCTTAATAAACATATTTAAACCATAAAATTGTAAAAATGTGAATTCAAATTGGTGTTTTGGGCTTGCACCCTTGATTGACATATGGACATACGGTCGCCGACCCTAATGTATCAATATTTAAATACACATAGATTAGGCAGTTAATATTTAATAATAGTATTTAACTTCATCACATATCAAGTTAAAGCCAATACACATTGATGAGTACCATGATTCTCATAAACTCCATAATATTCAATAACTCGCTTAAAGCCTTAAAGGCAATACACTAAGTGTCAAAGTTAGTAAGTCACAAGACTCACAACTCGCAAGTCACAACTCACAAGTTCATAGATCAATGAAATCACAACTTAAGTTACAAATTACTATTGCTAAACTGCTAATAGTAGTTGCTGTGCCTCCCTGGATCAATCCCACTCATGCCTCGCTGGAGTCGACGTCCATTGCTCTCTGTTTGAAGGACATATGTGGACCACGGTATAGAATCGGAGAAGAAACGAGTGTAGTCATCCACAAGTGTCACGTAAATGGAATCATCAACATACTGTAGGTAACCTATCCTAGGATATAAACTAGGGTTACCAATCGATCCAGTCCGTGAAGAAGATGATCTACTGTGATATGATGTTGGCGCCGACGCAAGAGGCGATGGCATTGGCTGCATGTATGGCTGGTGAGGTTGGTAGCTAGGTTCGCTAAGGTATGCAAAGATGTTATCAACAAAAGATGATCCAGTATGTCCCTGGGACTGGGACTGGTAGTCATAGCCCCCTACCCCACTAAACTGCCCATATGATGATGATCCATATCCATATCCACCGTAAGGTTGTGATGCACCATAATCCGATGTCAATGGAGTGGTATGTGCGTCAAAAGATGGGGCACGCCAATGTCCAGTCGGTCCTCCCTCCTTATCACCCATACTCAAACCACCAACAGAGCTAGATAGGTTATCAATGTCCATGTGATCAGGTTGCAACTGTGTTTGTCGACCCCTACGCTTCCTGTTGTATGTATGTAGGGGGCCTATTAAGGGTGGGGGTGCGGGGGCACGTGCTCCGTGGTCCGTATCTTGTGTGGCATGATCAAACTGTGTCTCTCCAGTGAATCGGAGTGGCTCTACAGGTGCTGTATCCTGGGTCTCCTAGCCTACCACATAACGCTCTCGCATGCCGTCAAATTCTTCACCAGCATCACCACCACCAACATCACCACCACCAGCATTACCACCACCAGCATCACCATCACCACCACCAGCATCACCATCATCATCATTTGAGGACTTAGACCAGTCTTCATCATCAGCAACATTGCCACTAGTGGGCTGGAATGGTATGGGTGAGGCTTCCCGTGCATGTATCTGACCCTCGTCAGCCATATAGTCGCCACATCAGCACCAATCTCGTGGTTATCATGGGGTCGGGCCTACCTCCCTCCTCATCCAACACTCGGCTCACCTCTATCCTCACCCAATCCACAATAGGGTCCTCATCGCCCGAGTCAACTTGAAGATGTCGGCTAGATCAATGGTGCCCCTCTGTCCCTCATGTCCCATGCGTATGTGTTGCAGTTTCAGCCTCAAGTTGTAGTGCACATACACCATGTCAGGTAAACGTTGAGACCCCAATCTGTTGTGCCTCTTGGAGTGGATGAGTACAAAGGTACTCCAGTTCCTCTCACAACCAGATGCAGAACATGTTTGGGCAAGGACTTTAATTGCTATTCTTCTTAAGTTTTCAGCCGATTCCCCATACAACACCCACCATTCATGCATTACAAGTTTACAACAAAAAAGACATGTGTCAAATGTTGTTTCAACTTTCAACTTTCAAATTTCAATACATATGTAATTTAAAACTTGAAAGAATTACCAAGATCACCACGTGCTCTGCCTTGATCGCGCCTCGGCCCAAAACTTCCCAATGCATCCCTAAATACCTTGATCTACACCCTGTGGAAAATTAGTAAGTACTTCTTCACTACTTATTTGAAAGCATCAATAAGTTGAGTTTCCAAATGAACTCACCTCATTGTTGCAAATTGCTTCAGTAGCGCACCATCCGCTCCAACTTCTTCACTACTTGTTTCACAAAGATTAATAAGTTGAGTTTCCAACCCAAGCCTATTGTTATATTGATACTTAGGGTTCAAGTAGTATCTTGAAATATGACATATAGAATAGAGGTATTGTCAAATGCATAGGTAATTAGTAAATAATAATACTATGAATTAGTAAACATAAAACAAATTTACTCACCAGCCTTATGCAGTGGATGCATAAGTTGATTCTCCCAGCGAGCATTTATGATATCTAAGAAGTGTTTGCTACTGCGAGGAGCCATACTATAGACTCTATCTTTCATCAAGTCTATTGCAGCATATTGGACTGGCATGGTTGGGCCCTTCAGAGCGGAGTCAACAACATGTAGAACTTTAACTACTGGCTTCAAAACTTTCACCACTTTGCTTAGTTTGGTCCAGAAGTCCTCAGATGACATCGTTGCTTGTGCTTCCCTCCCATTTCCAGTCTTGGAACCCTTCCATTCAAACCACTCCTCAGAAGCAAACATGCTTCTCAGCCCGGCCTTCTTTGTCTCAATGCTTTTGAGGGCAATGTAGTTGGTGGCAAATCTTGTGATGCCAGGCCTAACCAAGTCACCCCCACATTTTTCCCTCAATAGATTGAGTGCATAGGAGTAGTTGTATACAAAGTTGGTGACTTGTCTTGCACTTTCAACCACAGTCTTCACCAACTTTCACCAACTTTAACTTTCCCATATCTTTTAGCATTAAGTCAATGCAATGGGCTGCACAAGGAGTCCAGAAGAGCCGGTACTTACTATTGTTCATCATCTTCTCACCAGCCAGTTTGGAGTTACTTCCATTGTTCGTTACAATCTGGACAACATTCTCAATACCCACATCTTTTTCCACTACTTCCTTTAACAATCGATAAATATATTTTGCATCCTTTATCTCTTTGGATGCATCCATAGATTTGAGGAACACTGTCGTCCCATCACACTAAACCATGAAATTGATGATGGACTTTCTTGTAGGCCTAGTCCATCCATCTGCCATTATAGTCATCCCATATGTCTCTCACATATTCCTCATCTCACTAATGTACTCATCAATCTCACTCTTTTGTTGAGGTAGATAAACATTCATTACCTCATATGGGGTGGGGCCCTTCAATCCTGGGCCAGCCTCTGCAATGGTATCTATCATAGTATCATAATGGGGGCCTTGTGCAGTGTTTGCTGGGATGGTATGGTATAGCATCCACTTAGCTATTGATTCTTTAACCAATTCCTTCATCCCCTTCCATGCTCCTTTGATTCTGGGTTGACTTCTTCCTTTCTTCTTATGCAATTTAGGATCAGATGTTGATGGTGGTACTGGTACTGGTAGAGGTGTTGGGGCTGCCCTCACGCTTTGTGATCTTTTGAAAGGATTCAAAGTTCTAGGACCTTCAGAATTGCCAGCTCCTCCACTACCCCCTACTCTTTGTCTCTGCTGATCATCTTGAAAACTTACTCTACTCCTTGAAATAGTCCGCCTAAAATCCCTAGCCTCCTCTGCTGTTTGTATGTCATCAGGTACTGCAATGTCATCATCATCATCATCATCATCATCATCATCATCATTGTATCGTCTTCCTCCTCCCATCGAACTCCTCACTGTATCCTTAAGTTGTTCTCTTATCCTTTGCTTGTCAGCTTTCCTCTTCTTTCTTCCCCTCAAACTATCACCAATCTCCTTGGCTAATTCAGTAGGGACCATATGACAACCTACAACATCTTTAGATCCTCCAATCGGATGTTGTTTAAGTCTACCTGGACCCACCTCCCATAAATTGCATGTGACAATAGTTACATATAGATTTTCTCTTATCCCCATCAATGGGAGTACCATGTAACCATGCAATGTCACCCTATCTTGGCTGGCTGGTCTCTCTTGTGTCCCTCTGTTCTCTTTGTTCCTTCCGCCCCTTTTGTTGACTACTTTCCCCCACCTTTTGCTTGCCCTTCGCACGTTGTCTATCAGGATCCGCCATAATGATACTTGTTTACTGCAATGTATGTAACACAAATAATTAAAAAACTTAATGTAGATGCACTTCAATTGACACTTTTAGATTACTAATACACTTGTATAGTTATTTAATATTTTTCCCCTAACCCTTATATTTTTCACATAATTAAAACCAATTTTTTATATATAATGTTAATATAAGTATTGACCTAACACAACAAAACCAAAAATTAGTAAACATAATATACATGTAATGCATCTCAAAACATATAGAAATAACTTTCATATTTTTTCATTATTTTTTAAACTTAAAACTCATATTTTTCCTTATTTATTTCTGTTTTTTTAATTTTTTATATATTTTTCTTAATTTCCGAAAATTAAAATAATTATTTAAGAGCAGAAAAATAAATCCGACACTGTGAAGCCGTAGATCGGCCATTGGTGTCTAACATATATTTAATTTATTACCATCTAAGTCATATTACCCCTAATTATTTCCTATTTTAGCTGTAGGAAAATGAATTTTTAAAACCAGAAAAAAAATAAAAAAAATATATATGGGAAAAAAATTTCGACACCGTGAGGCTGTAGATCGGCCTCCGGTGTCTAACATATATTAATATCATCAACATCCAACAACATTTGTACAAAGTATTTTAAAAAAAAATAGTTTTAGAGAAATAGAATTTACCTTAAATAATGAAAATAGGCTTGGATGATGAGCTTAGATGACCCTCCGACGTCTTCCCGGCGACAAGGAGCTTCAACAATGCTTGGATGAGGCTTGGAAGGGAGGAAGAAGAGCAAAAAATGAAGAAGAAGAGAGAAAAATAGAGTTTCAGAAGCTTTCGGTCGAAATATCGACCAAGAGCTGCGAAATATGGTATAAAATGGCCCCTAGTGTCACAGTATTTGTCACTTTTTCAATATCTCGCGATATATCGTGAGATCCACGATATTTCGTTGATATCTCACGATATATCGATGAGATATTGTATTTTTTGGTTTCGGATGTGTTTCGTATCTCGGACATGTCGAGATATACGAAATGTGGCGATATATCGCCGAAATTTCGCGAGATTTTATACCATGGTGTTCATTTCTTCTCTCCATTTTGGATTTGCCATAGCCTCTGTTACATTCTTGGGAATAGAGATGGATTAGATAGCCACAGTAAAGGCTTTACCTGTAAGGGAGATAGAATCATAGGAAACAAACTTGGCAATAGGATTAGTGCATGCCCGAGTTCCCTTTCGGTGAGCAATAGGAAGATCTAAGTCTGAGAATGGAGAATTAGAGGAAGGTATACCTGTCTCAACTGATGAGGGCTCAGAATGAGGAGACAAAGAAGGATTTTGGCAGGTCTTCTTTATAGGAAGCCATGAAGGAGGATTTCTTCTATCCTTCGTATACACCAATAACTCCCCCTGTTCTCTGTTTTCCTGTGCACTAAGAGGCTCCCCCTCAACAACAATATCGACAGAATTTTTCTTCCCTTTGTCAAGCTGGAAAAGAGAAATATGAACAAGAGAGGAGAAAGGAAATGACACAAACTCGGGAACCTCTCCACCTTCAACACCACCACCACACTCCCCCTGAAGAGGGGACTGAAAATATGGAATGTTTTCAAAGAAATGAACATCCTTGGAGAGGAGCCATCGACGGGTAGGAGGATGATAGCATTTATACCCCTTTGAGGTGGAGGAATACCCAAGAAAGATGCACTTCAGGGCCTTAGGATCCAATTTAGTGCGGGCAGATTTGCTAATATGGACATAGCAAATACACCCTAACACCCTTGGAGGGAGAGAAAAAGAAGAGGACCTTGAAGGCAAGAGATCAAGAGGAACCTGGAAGTTCAAGACACTAGAAGGCATGTGATTAATAAGAAAGACAGCAGTGAGTAAAGCATCAGACCAAAAAGTTTTTGGAACATGCTTGGTAAACCAAAGTGATCTAGCCACTTCAAGGAGATGGCGATTTTTTCTTTCAGCCACCCCATTTTGTTAAGGGGTATCAACACAAGCCACCTGATGAATAATGCCATGGCCAGAAAAAAAGGTTTCCAAACCACTATACATATACTCCCAACCTTTGTCTAAGCCATAGTACTATATCTCGCGATATATCGGTATCTCGGGCCTATCGAGATATCCGAAATATCCGAAATATCCGAGATATCGCGAAATATGATCGAAATATTGCATTTTTTCTGCAATATTTCGGGGGTCCATCTCGGGGGGTATTTGGCCATATCTAGGCCTGAAACTTCATGGACAGCCTTATTTAAGCTTAATAAACACATTTAAACCATAAAATTGTAAAAATGTGAATTCAAATTGGTGTTTTGGGCTTGCACCCTTGATTGATATACGGTCGCCGACCCTAATGTATAAATAGTTAAATACACATAGATTAATGAAATCACAACTTAAGTTACAAATTACAAGTGCTAAACTGCTAATAATAGTTGCTGTGCCTCCCTGGATCAATCCCACTCATGCCTAGTTGGAGTCGACGTCCATTGCTCTCTGTTTGAAGGACATATGTGGACCACGGTATAGAATCGGAGAAGAAACGAGTGTAGTCATCCACAAGTGTCACATAAATGGAATCATCAACATACTGTAGGTAACCTATCCTAGGATATAAACTAGGGTTACCAATCAATCCAGTCCGTGAAGAAGATGATCCACTGTGATATAATGTTGGCGCCGGCGCAAGAGGCGATGGCATTGGATACATGTATGGCTGGTGAGGTTGGTAGTTAGGTCCGCTAGGGTATGCAAAGATGTTATCTGCAGAAGATGATCCAGTATGTCCCTGGGACTGGGACTGGTAGTCATAGTCCCCTACCCCACTAAACTGCCCATATGATGATGATCCATATCCATATCCACCGTAAGGTTGTGATGCACCATAATCCGATGCCAATGGAGTGGCATGTGCGTCAAAAGATGGGGCACGCCAATGTCCAGTCGGTCCTCCCTCCCTATCACCCATACTCAAACCACCAACAGAGCTAGATAGGTTATCAATGTCTATGTGATCAGGTTGCAACTGTGTTTGTCGACCCCTACGCTTCCTGTTGTATGTATATAGGGGGCCTCTCGAGGGTGGGGGTGCGGGGGCACGTTCTCTGTGGTCCGTATCTTGTGTGGCATGATCAAACTGTGTCTCTCCAGTGAATCGGAGTGGCTCTACAGGTGCCGTATCCTGGGTCTCCTAGCCTACCACATAACGCCTCGCATGCCGTCAAATTCTTCACCAAGATCACCACCACCAACATCACCACCACCAAGATTACCACCACCAAGATCACCATCACCACCACCAAGATCACCATCATCACCATCATCATCATTCGAGGACTTGACCAGTCTTCATCATCAAGAACATTGCCACCAAGTGGGCTAGAATGGTATGGGTGAGGCTTCCTCGCATGTATCCGACCCGTCACCATATAGTCGTCCACATCGCACCAATCTCGAAGTTATCATGGGGTCGGGCCTACCTCCCTCCTCATCCAACACTCGGCTCACTCTATCCTCACCCAATCCACAATAGGGTCCTCATCATCCGAAATAACTTGAAAGATGTCGCCTAGATCAATGGTGCCCCTCTCGTCCCTCATGTCCCATGCGTATGTGTTGCGAGTTTCAGCCTCAAGTTGTAGTGCACATACACCATGTCGGATAAACGTTGAGACCCCAACTCGTTGCGCCTCTTGAAGTGGATGAGTGCAAAGGTACTCCGGTTTCTCTCACAACCGGATGCGAGAACATGTTTGGGCAAGGACTTTAATTGCTATTCTTCTTAAGTTTTCAGCCGATTCCCCATACAACACCCACCATTCAGCTGCATTACAAGTTTACAACAAAAAAGACATGTGTCAAATGTTGTTTCAACTTTCAACTTTCAAATTTCAATACATATGTAATTTAAAACTTAAAAGAATTACCAGCATCACCACGTGCTCTGTCTTGTATCGCAGCCTCAATTCCAAAACTTCCCAATGCATCCCTAAATACCTTGATCTACACCCATGTGGAAAATTAGTAAGTACTTATTCACTACTTATTTGAAAGCATCAATAAGTTGAGTTTCCAAATGAACTCACTTCATTGTTGCAAATTGCTTGTAGTGCACCATCTGGCTCCAACTTCTTCACTACTTGTTTCACAGCATCAATAAGTTGAGTTTCCAACCCAAGCCTATTGTTATATTGATACTTAGGGTTCAAGTAGTATGCTGAAATATGACATATAGAATAGAGGTATTGTCGAATGCATAGGTAATTAGTAAATAATAATACTATGAATTAGTAAACATAAAACAAATTTACTCACCAACTTTATGCAGTGGATGCATAAGTTGATTCTCCCAGCGAGCATTTATGATATCTAAGAAGTGTTTGCTACTGCGAGGAGCCATACTATAGACTCTATCTTTCATCAAGTCTATTGCAGCATATAGGACTGCATGGTTGGGCCCTTCAGAGCGGAGTCAACAACATGTAGAACTTTAACTACTGGCTCTAAAACTTTCACCACTTTGCTTAGTTTGGTCCAGAAGTCCTCAGATGACATCGTTGTTTGTGCTTCCCTCCCATTTGCAGTCTTGGAACCCTTCCATTCAAACCACTCCTCAGAAGCAAACATGCTTCTCAGCCCGGCCTTCTTTGTCTTAATACTTTTGAGAGCAATGTAGTTGGTGGCAAATCTTGTGATGCCAGGCCTAACCGAGTCACCCCCACATTTTTCCCTCAATAGATTGAGTGCATAGGAGTGGTTGTATACAAAATTGGTGACTTGTCTTGCACTTTCAACCACAGTCTTCACCAACTTTAACTTTCCCATATTTTTTAGCATTAAGTCAATGCAATGGGCTGCACAAGGAGTCCAGAAGAGCCGGTACTTACTATTGTTCATCATCTTCTCACCAGCCAGCTTAAAGTTACTTCCATTGTCCGTTAGAATCTGGACAACATTCTCAATACCCACATCTTTTTCCACTACTTCCTTTAACAATCTGTAAATATATTTTGCATCCTTTATCTCTTTGGATGCATCCATAGATTTGAGGAACACTGTCCTCCCATCACACTAAACCATGAAATTGATGATGGACTTTCTTGTAGGCCTAGTCCATCCATCTGCCATTATAGTCATCCCATATGTCTCCCACATATTCCTCATCTAACTAATGTACTCATCAATCTCACTCTTTTGTTGAGGTAGATAAACATTCATTACCTCATATGGGGTGGGGCCCTTGAATCCTGGGCCAGCCTCTGCAATGGTATCTATCATGGTATCATAATGGGGGCCTTGTGCAGTGTTTGCTGGGATGGTATGGTATAGCATCCACTTAGCTATTGATTCTTTAACCAATCCCTTCATCCCCTTCCATGCTCCTTTGATTCTGGGTTGACTTCTTCCTTTCTTCTTATGCAATTTAGGATCAGATGTTGATGGTGGTACTGGTAGAGGTGTTGGGGCTGCCCGCACACTTTGTGATCTTTTAAAAGGATTCAAAGTTCTAGGACCTCCAGAACTGCCAGCTCCTCTACTACCCCCTACTCTGTCTCTGCTGATCATCTTGAAAACTTACTCTACTCCTTGAAATAGTCCGCCTAAAATCCCTAGCCTCCTCTGCTGTTTGTATGTCATTAGGTACTGCAATGTCATCATCATCATCATCATCATCATCATTGTATCGCCTTCCTCCTCCCATCGAACTCCTCACTGTATCCTCAAGTTGTTCTCTTATCCTTTGCTTGTCAGCCTTCCTTTTCTTTCATCCCCTCAAATTATCACCAATCTCCCTGGCTACTTCAGTAGGGACCATACGACAACCTACAACATCTTTAGATACTCCAGTCAGATGTTGTTTAAGTCTACTGGACCCACCTCCCATAAATTGCATGTGATAATAGTTACATATAGATTTTCTCTTATCCCCATCAATGGGAGTACCATGTAACCATGCAATGTCACCCCTATGCTGGTTGGCTAGTCTCTCTTGTTCCCTTTGTTCTCTTTGTTCCCTCTGCCCCCTTTGTTGACTACTTTCCCCCACCTTTTGCTTGCCCTTCACACGTTGTCTATCACGATCCGCCATAATGATACTTGTTTACTGCAATGTAAGTAACACAAATAATTAAAAAACTTAATGTAGATGCACTTCAATTGACACTCTTAGATTACTAATACACTTGTATAGTTATTTAATATTTTTCCCCTAACCCTTATATTTTTCACATAATTGAAGCCAATTTTTTATATATAATGTTAATATAAGTATTGACCTAACACAACAAAACCAAAAATTAGTAAACATAATATACATGTAATGCATCTCAAAACATATAGAAATAACTTTCATATTTTTTCATTATTTTTTAAACTTAAAACTCAAATTTTTCCTTATTTATTTTTGTTTTTTTAATTTTTTATATATTTTTCTTAATTTTTGAAAATTAAAAGAATTATTTAAGAGCAGAAAAATAAATCCGACACTGTGAAGCCGTAGATCGGCCATTGGTGTCTAACATATGTTTAATTCATTACCATCTAAGTCATATTACCCCTAATTATTTCCTATTTTAGTTGTAGGAAAATGAATTTTTAAAACCAGAAAAAAAATAAATAAAATACATATGGGAAAAAAATTTCGACACCGTGAGGCTGTAGATCGGCCTCCGGTGTGTAACATATATTAATATCATCAACATCCAACAACATTTGTACAAAGTATTTTTAAAAAAAATAGTTTTAGAGAAATAGAATTTACTTTAAATAATGAAAATAGGCTTGGATGATGAGCTTAGATGATCCTCCGACGTCTTCCCGGCGACAAGGAGCTTCAACAATGCTTGGATGAGGCTTGGAAGGGAGGAAGAAAAGCAAAAAATGAGGAAGAAGAGAGAAAAATTGATTTTCAGCAGCTCTCGGTCGAAATTTCGATCAAGAGCTGCGAAATATGGTATAAAAGGGGCCTTAGTGTGACACTATTTGTTACATTTTCAATATCTCGCGATATATCGTGAGATCCACGATATATTGTCGATATATCACGATATATTGACGAGATATTGTATTTTTGTTTCGGAAGTGTTTCGTATCTCGGACATGTCGAGATTTACGAAATATGGCGATATATCGCCGATATATCGCGAGATTTTATACCATGGTCTAAGCGGACAATTTGGATCCGAGTTTGAAATTGGGTATACACTAACTCATAAAAGTTTGTAAATGCAACATGGACATCACTCTTATGTTTCAAAAGAAAAACCCAAGTAACCCGAGAAAAGTCATCAATAAAAGAAACAAAGTAGCGGAAGCCACGCAAAGAAGTAACAGGAGAGGGCCCCCAAACATCAGTATGGATAAGATGAAAAGGTGAAGTATATCTATTACCATTAGATGCATAAACTGTTTTACAACTTTTGGCAAAGTGACAAGGTTCACAATGAAAAACATGCGAGACAGGAAAAGAAGTAAATAAATGTGGCAACTGTTTCCTCATAACAAAAAAAGAGGGGTGCCCCAAGCGACGGTGCCATAGCAGAATATCCTCCCGAGTACGCCCACCTTCTTGCCCACAAACATAGGATCGAGCTTGCGAAGGGGAAGTACTAGTCTCCAAAACATATAAGCCATTAGCTTCACGACCACTGCCAATCACCCTCTTCGTCACCAAATCCTGAAAAAGACAATGGGTAGGAAAGAAGGTGACAAAGCAGTTCAAAGATCTAATCAATTGACTAACAAAAAGAAGGTTAGTGGCAAAGTTGGGAACATGAAAAACAGACTTCAAGGGTAAAAAAGGTGCAACCTGGATATCTCCCTTACTAGAAATAGAAGAGAAGGTACATTCAGCAATTTTTACCTTATCTTTCCCAGAACAAACAGAATAGGAGTTATATAGCTATGACCTAGCAGTCATATGATCTGTGGCACCTGAGTCAATGACCCAAGCGGTGAGGCTGGAGGAGGAAGCCTGCAGTGCAGTGGAAGAACCGGTGGCAGAGGAACCTGAGGAAGTGGCAGAGGAACCATCCAAATGAGCCATAATCCGGCGAAATGCAGCAATGTCCTCCTTGGAAAGAGAGGATTCATCAGATTCAACAACTCCAACATGAGCCTTAGGCCCTTTCTTCCGCTGTCCTCGCCCTCCAGATGAACCAGCAGGGGTTTCCCATGGAGATCCCAGCAAAAATCCTTAGTACGTTTATTCTTGCCACAATGGTCACATAGGAATCGACCCTTCACAGCTCCCTTAGCAACCCCCTTATTGGCCCCCTTGGTGGAGTCTTGAGGGATGGAAGAAATAAGTGCAGAGTGCTCAACAGTGGGGGCAGTCCCCATAGCACCCCTATGGGTCTCCTCACTCTGTAGATATCCACACACCTCCTCCAGTGAGGGAAAACTTGGACGGCCAAGGATTTGCACCCTAAGAGGCTCAAAATCAGCATTAAGACCTCCAAGAAGAAATAAGACCCTCTCTCTATCAAACAACCGATGCACCTTGACCTCATCAGCAGGGCATAACTGGAGATCTCTATAATGGTCATACTCTTCCCACAGGCCCACAACAAGGCTATAGTATTCAGAGATACTTCTCTCACCCTGGCGCAAGCTGACAATCTGTTGGAGAAGTTGGTACACCTTAGTTGAGTCCCCAACCCGATCAAAAATACGGGCCACACTATCCCAAATGTCCTTGGCAGTCTGCTTGCCCATAAATCTTCTTCCAATCTCAGGCTTCATGGAGAAAAGAAGCTGAAGCCAGACCATCACCAGGGAATTCTTAGAGTCCCACTTGGGATACCCTTGCTCAGTCGGAAGAGGGGCCTGTATACTACCATTGATGTAACCCATCTTTCCCCTACACCGGAGAATCAATTTCATGGACCGGGACCAATCCAAATAGTTGTGGTTCTCAAGTTTGGCAATAGGGAGTTGGATATTGGGACTCTCAAAGGAGGAAGGAAGAAATGGGGCTGTTTGGGCTGTGTCTACAAGAGGCAGGGGTGTTGCAGCATCTTTGTCACCCATTTTGACCTTTAATCAAACACTTGATAGGCCCAAATAACAAATATCTCAACCACAACAACAGTCCCACAAATACAGCAATAGAAAACCAGGAAAAACAGAGATAAATAGCCTGAAAATAGGCCTTTAAATCCCTAAAAACTGATCAAGCCACCACGGAGTAAGGATGAGTATTGTTCCTTGCCAAAAACGATTCAAATAGACCAAAGAAACTGGTCAAACAAGAACCTATTGAAGCAACAAGAGCCAAAAACCACTGCAGCTGGCGGAAAACAGAGGCAGAACAGCCTGGCCGAGATTCCCTTCTTCTACTCCTTGGGTGCTTCCAAGAGATGTGGGAGGACACAATGGGAAGAAACAAGACCTCCACACGAAACTAGAGCACTTGGTTGTTCAGTATTTGGACTGCAGACAAGAGAGAAACAGGTCTGAGAAGGTATGCTATGTTCCTTCGCAGAGACTGTTCTTCACCTTCCAAACAATCTTCGATCACCTTCAAACTCCAGGAGCAAACAGCTCTGATACCATGTTAGATTTTAGGTTGAAGAAGGAGAAGAATAGAAAGAGAAGAGAGCAGCCACGGTTTTGTGTTCAAGTGTTCTGTCTCTAACCTAGAGACTAACATGCTTATATTGAAAAGAATAATAAATTACACCTAGGCCCTTGGCCTTATACAAATGACAAAAAATAAGAAAATAATACAAGGGGATATTTACACATATACCCCTGATACAATACAGCCATTCTTAACACCAACAAGGAATCATCTTCCCCTTTACCCGATTCTCTTCCTTTATCCAATAACCGCTGCAACTCCCTGTTCTCATGGCTACTATTGCTTTCAACTCCCTTGCCTGCTCCTATAACCGGCGTCACAGTAGCTCCTCCTCGTCTCGAAGTGTCATGTCCTGGCTCCAGGGGACTCAGGTGCAAACTCTCTCCATGCCCAAAATAATCACGGAGTTGTGCGGAACACTCGGGGTCTCAACCTTCTGCTGCTTGCTGGAATCTCATGTTAAAGAGCCAAATGCTGCCAGAATTACGAACTCCATTGCACCGGGTTGGTCTTTCTTATCCAATTATAGCCATCACCCTGATGGCCGTATATGGATGTTATAGGATTCTTCAAAAATTAAGATCTTCTTGATATCCTCTTCGGCCCAATTCCTCCACTTAAGCTTTCCGGATTGTCTAAACCAATTCTCCTTCTTTTTCACTGTTGTCTATGCTTCTAATTGCCCTGTCCAGCGGCTGTCTTTATGGGATGATCTCCGAAATATTGCTGGTCTTATAGGCCCTTTCCCTTGGGGCATTGGTGGAGATTTCAATGTGATCAGATTTGGGTTTGAAAAACAGGGAGGTGATCACTTGGACCTTGACTCTATGGCTGCTTTTAATGATTGTATTGAGGACTTGGGTATGGATGATCTCCGCTGGACTGACCCTACTTTCTTTTGGAGCAATAAAAGGGCTGGAAGCTCCCGTATTGATTGTAAGCTGGATCGAGTTATTGTCAATGAAAATTGGCTTGCTTCCTTTCCCTCTTCCTATGCCATCTTTGACACCCATGGAATTTCTGACAATAGCCCTATATCTTTATCTATCCATCCTTACAATTCTTTTGCTCCTAAACCTTTTAAATACTTTGACATGTGGTCCTCTCACCCCACTTTTCTTACTACGGTCAAGGATGCTTGGGACAAGCCTGTTCAAGCTTTTTCTTCCCCCCTTATTCCTTTTACCAGGAAGCTTAGGAATGTGAAATCTACTCTCAAAGTTTGGAACATCAATTCTTTTGGTAATATATCCCAGCATGTTCAGGAATGCAAAGATAAATTTGCTGCCATTCAGCTGCAAATCCAATCGGATAACCTCAATTGTCAGCTTACTGCTGCCCTCGAGCTATCTTTGCTCCTCTCCCAAGAGGAAAGTTTTTTAAGACAAAAGTCCAGGATCAAGTGGCTGGAGCTAGGGGACTCTAACTCAGCCTATTTCCACCGTTCTATGAAATCTAGATCCAATTTCAATTCCATATTACAGTTGGTTGCTCTAGATGGTTCTCCTGTTACTAATGTGAAAGACATCAAAGACATGGCTGTGAACTACTTCAAGGATCTTTTTACTGGCTCTTTGGATGCTGCTGATTAGATTCCAAATAATTTGCTCAACAAATTCATTCCTAATGAGCTTATTCAGTCCCTTAGTACCATTCCTCTAGAGGATGAAATTATTACTGCTATTCACTCTCTCAAGTTGAACCGGGCTCCTAGGCCAGATGGATTTAGTATGGGGCTCTTCTTAGCATCCTGGGATATCATTAAGGATGATCTCATCAAAGCTATCAGAAGTTTTTTCTTTAACCGTAGTCAGATTACAGGGGTGAACCATACTTTTCTTTGCCTCATTCCAAAGAAGGAGGGAGCTTCAGTGATGTCGGATTTCAGGCCCATTGCCCTTTGTAACCTGATATACAAGTTCATTGCAAAAATCCTTGCTTTCAGGCTCAAGACTATTGTGGATCTCCTCATCAGTGAAATCCAGCCCGCCTTCATCCCAGGAAGGAACATTTCGGATAATATCCTTCTTTGCAATGAGATAGTTAAAGGTTTTGAGAGAAAGAACCATGCTCCAGCTGCTCTTATGAAGATTGATATTCACAAAGCTTTTGATTCTTTGCGATAGGATTTCATTGTCAAAGTCCTGGCTAAGATGGGATTTCCTCCGGTTTCATCCATTGGATCCATTGTTGCATATCTACTCCCAGGTTCTCAATTCTTGTTAATGGCAGCCCGATCGGTTATTTTGGTTCTACTGTTGGTGTTCGTCAAGGTTGCTTTCTCTCCCCTTATATTTTCACATTAGCTTTGGAAATTCTCTCTCGGGAAATCCAATTATGCACTGATCTGCAGCTCATCACCCCCATTCCCAAATGGAAATCCCTTAAGCTATCTCACTTGGCGTTCGCTGATGATCTAATGATCTTCTCCAAGGCTTCCATTAGCTCCTTTGAGTTTATTATTGTTGGAATATGTAATCCAGAATACCGTAGGGGTATTCTGGTCTTTTGGGGCAGTTTTATTCTTATGTTTTTTTGGGTGAATAAATATGAATAACCATACCCCAGGTGGGGGCAGGGAAAAGAGAGAAAGGAATATACAAGGGAAGAGGGGGGAGGGGAGAAGCAAAGCCGACCTACGCAGAGGTGGCAATAAAAAGGGAGGTTAGATCAAGACCCCAAAAAACTGCAATGTGCCTATTTCTAGGGGTGTCTCTGATAGCACGAAGAGGGAGATGGCTAAGCTTGGAAGAGACATCAAAGGAGATGGCTTTCCAAATCAGATCATAAGATCGAGAGTTGGAAGTCCATCTCCCTAATGTTACGCTCCATCCAAATGTGGTGAACAAGAGCTCAAAGATTAGCTTGCCAATGATGTCGCAGATCGAGGTCCCCGAAAAGGACTTAGCCACCAGGGCCATTCTGTCAAAAGGAAGGGGTCTT
>NW_025317608.1:0-49072 GCF_018873765.1 Telopea speciosissima
TCCACTCCTCTCCCCCAAAAGAAATAGAATAAAAGATATCTTCATACTCATGGTTACTTAATTAAAGAGGTAATATAGCTTTACAGTCATGTAAGAGACTAAAGCTAGGAAAAGTTCAATAAAAGCCCATTTGCAAAATGAATGCTTCTCGCTTCTCCTTCGTAGTAGGAGAAGAATGAGTATTTTTCAAAACTATTACAATGCTGTCATAGTTAAGCCTATGGTATCCTTTGTTATAAAGAATATTATATGAGAAAGATTTTTTTATTTTTTATTTTTGAAATTAGAAGCTTTTATATATTTTTCTAAGGGTGGACTGGGGAGGGAGAAAGGTAACAGTCAGGAGACTCGAACTTGAAACCTCCTTGTTTGCATGGACATGAAGTGCATTATAGCTCACCAACTGCACTAAGCAGTTGTTGCTTATGGGGAAGGTTTTCATGAACAACTGTTTTGAACAAATCGAATCTATCCTCTTCATAAAACTAAAAATAAAAAAATTCGAATCCATCCTCTATAAAAAGACATGTGATGGTGTTATTGGTGAAGCCTGATTTAGGTCTAAAAAGTGGTTTAGAGTATCTTTGGAGAGTCGTTTCGGCCTTGAAATGAGCTCGGATGGTTTAAAAAGTGCGTACATCACTGCTAGAGGCAATGTGTCATGTAGAGTTCGATGAGACTTTCGAATCAATATGTATTTCGACATATATTCAGGTCTGATGTGACTCTGATTGGATGGTCATTTTTTGGGTTCTAGGACAATTCTGTACTTTCTGGGTTAGAGTTTATTTATGTATTGTTCTTTTCTTTGGGAGAGTAGTAAGTTGAGGGTTTGTAACATTTCAGAGATAGTGAAATTCGTTTTGTTGCTTAGCTGTGGATTTAACTTCCAATCTTGGGAGTGAACGTAATTGTGTGTTGTTTTTTCTCTTTCAATTTTTTGTTTTTTTTCTGCAAATCGCCATTTTTGGGCATCTTTTTGTAAAGAATGTATAGGATGCACTCGTTGAATTATTTCAATAGCAGTCTTCAGCAAGATGCAATTACCTGTGCAGTGAACTTCAAACGATTGTTAAAAATGGGGCTCCATTAGGCCATCACTGAATTCGTTCATCGCATCGAGTATTTGGCCGACTCTCTTGCAGGCATAGATGAATGGCTTATTAAAGATCTAATCTTGTAAGCCATACCTTAAATGACTTAGGATTTGGTTACGAAACCTTCATTATCAAAATTGGAAACAAACAACACCAACCTAGCTTCCTTTTCTGAGCTGCGTGCAAAGCTACTCACGCATGAACAACGACTTCATCGTGGCTACGATAACCATGTACTCTACTTCCATTGTTGATGTTAAATCTCAAATGACTCTCCTTTCTGTCAATTCCAATCATTTTAGGCAGTACCTTCAATTATTGTAATTGCTGAAATAATTGAGTAATGATGGTTTAATGCCTTGTTGTACAAAAAATATCATGCTTTGTTGTACAAAAAATATCTTTAGCAATCACGCAGTTGATTTGTGAGTAGTATCATTAAGTGTAACGAGGCAAAATCCTCTGCAATGCTTTTATCTTGCGGTGCTTTATAGTTTGGGTTTGAAAGCTCGACATGTGGAAGATGCTTCATCTAACGGTATGAGCTCAATTGATCCAGTTTTCGTTTTTTTTTCTTTTTCTTCAAAAGACTAGAAGAGAAGTAGACTCACCTACAGATACACCAAAAGTTCTAGAGCTATTGGAACGCATTAAATCAAGCCCTTTAACCCCCATACTAGGCTGATCCAATCTAGCAAGCGCCTATACACTAGAGTGAGTCTCATTAGACACATAACAAACCACCACGCTTCCGTAGCCATCGTCCTCGACGGCTCTCACTCTAGGTAGCCTCATCCTAACTTTTTTTTTTTCTCATGCTATAACTTTAGAAAACTACCTACAAATGAAGGGTGCATGACACTACATGGATGACCAAATATACATAGGTGCCTATACTTCATGGGAGATAGATTATCTACTAGAAGTGAGTTTGGAACTTCACTTATGAGTTGTCCAAATGTCCTTTCCATCCAATTGTTGGACTTGCCACATCATTCTACCATGCGACAAAATTTCTTGGGTCAAAAACGAATAAACTTTCCTGGTTCAGTTGTGACAATGTTCTGATATTGTTGATATTAAGCCATACTCATATTGAGAGTTTTCAATCAGGTCATTGTCGAACCTATCCGTCTAATTAACAATTCGTATTAGGATTAAGATTTTCTATCATAAAAGATTCTTGGACTCCACCAGCACCATCCCACCAACCAATGCAACCTTAATACTTCCATTTAGGTTAATTTTTGTTTTGGAGAAAATTTCCCTTCACTGCGTGTGAGGAAGAGTACAACATCAGTGGTATCAATGTCTATCTTATATTTACGAATGATTGATAATACCACTATTGTTTCCTTGTATTCTATAGACACCATTCGAATCCACTGATCAATTGGTTATGAGTCTTTAATCGGTTTTAATTAAATGATCTTAATTATACAATTAATCTTTCTTAATTTATCATTGTGACTCTTTCTTGGTGGGTAAAGCTTATGCTATTCAATCTGGTTTGTTGCAAGCGGCAAAGAACGATTTTTCTAGGATTTTGGTGGAATCAGATTGTGCTATTTTGATCAACCAAATCAACTCCTCTTGCCCGGATATTGAGGTTGCGGCTATTGTTCATGATATTCTACATCTTCAAAAATCCTTTATTTCCTGTTGCTTTTCCTTTGTTCCTAGGTCTGCTAACTCTGTAGCAGATTCCTTGGCCAGGAAGGCCCTTTTGGATGAGTCACCGACTATTTGGCCTATATCCTCTCTGTGGCTTATGCAGTTATGTAATGCAGATGTCACTGTTTATATTGACTCTTCTTTTCAATGAAATTCCCTTCTACCAACAGGGGAAAAAAAATCTGCCTTAATCGGTCAAGTTTGGAGTCACATTCTTTGATACCCATTCTTTTCTAACTGATCGGTCTATCAGATTAATCAGGTTGACCAAAACCAGTTGATTAATTAAGAAAAGAGGATAAGGGCTCCATCTAGGAGTATTCCTGCGTTTAGACACATATGACTCGAAATGACCGCCCGACCCCCCGACCCCCAAGAAGCAGAAATCCCACTCTTGTTGATGCTTTCTCACATGCTCTCATTGGTCCTTCTGCTGGCGCAAGGGCTATACTCCCAGGTAGAAAACTCTTTCCCTTAGAAAAATTATCTCATACAACCGGACTGTAACTCTGGCTAATTCTGGATCAGGTCTGTTTACGCAGGTCTAAAAAATTGGCAGCTTAGTAGAAAATGATTCCCTGAACTTGTCCGAGATAGAAATGGGTAGTAAAACTGCTCCCCTTTTCCTCGTTACCCCAATTCTGGGATGACATTATTTTATTTTAAAACTCGGATCATAATCTGAAATCGGCTGATACGTGCTTCTCTGATTACCCCGATTCTTTGCATACAGAGTTTGGGCAAATCCAGCAAATTGCGGCCAAGTCCAATCAATTCCTAACCAATTATGAGACAAAATCAAATTGAATCGGAGTCGACAGGGACTGATCCTGTACCCAGTTCCAAGTTCATGTTAACCTTCACAACATCCAGAAGTCCAGAACCCTCATCATAGAGAAACCATTGTTTGCGATTGCAAATAATGACGCAAACAAAAACCATGTTATATGCCACAGTTTATCTAATGGGATTTTCTTATTGACACCTCCTAAGATGTTGTTAAATGACCTGTAATAGCTTAGGAATTCTCTTATTGATGTGTTAATAATCATTTATGATGGCCAACCATGCCATTGTTTATTTTGAAATTGAGAAAAAGAATTAGTAGGTCGCAAGCAATTTATGTCGAACTAAATAAGTACGTAAATATGGTTTGCATCATGAAACCAACAAGGGGGGAAAAATCAATGAGAAACTGCTTCTTTCTTCTGTTTTCTATTTTGCAGAAAACTAGAAAAAGGAAGTCCAATATATTCAAGTAATCATATTTGAACTAAGGACATCATTACACACCCACTTTTTTGTTAAACATCTGCTTCATACAAACAATCAAACATCATTGACAAGAAATATCGTTCAGTGACTTAACAACAGGTTGCTCCATAGCCAAAATGCCTATAATATAGTACAACACTGGTTTATCTTCTTCGCTTGCTTGTAGAATATCTGTTTCAAAATTCATCAACATACTTGTCAAAATTGAAAATTCTCTGACAAATAATCAAAAGCTCCACAGATTCGAAAACATACATGTATTCAAAGATGTCGCAAACTCATTCAATGCCAAATTGTTGCAGTCCTTGTATCTACCTATATTATCCAAGTGTCCTACACCTCAAAATATGATAGTTGTGCATGTATGCATTCGGCAGAAATTCTAGACAGATAACTAGCAAGGATGGGATAACTTTCTTATATTAGTCCGTGTAGGCACAAACAGAAGATTGGGAGCCAGCATTAAATATCCCATAAAAGTGCCCTTAATGCCGCATTAAAGGACTTTACTGCTCTGGCAGTAGTGAGTTGTAAGATATGGAGTTCATACAATTAGAAACATGATAGATGATCTCAACTTAAGTATACAACATAAGGTATCATATCAAATAGTTACTACTAATTGCTCAGGTTAATTTCAAACTGAAAAACTAATGGGTGAACTCATCCAGAGGCAATTCTTACCATCTTAACCACCTAATTCAACGTGGTAGCAAATCTGTCATGATCAACAGCGACAAAGACATGATTGATCAACAGGAACAAAGACATGATATGCCAACTCATGAAAAGGCAACCTTGTCACTTGTGGATGCATTCAGCAGGAGCCCCTACAATTTCCATACTCAAACATGGCACACATCCATCATGGTCAAACAGAAGGGAAAACTTAACATGAATAGATTTGGACAGCTTTACACATAATTTGGCTTTGGCACAATAATCTAGCATCCTTGAATAAAAGAAGCACAGTGACTTAAAGCAGTGATCAAAGCCCATTATCATTGAACAGTCATTAGACAATCTATAAAAGAGGATTATCATGAAATTAATCCATAAAAGGAATTCCATATCTTCATAAACGGAGTGCAAATGTAATCAGAGTCAATTTTTTCCTTGATGAATTGCCAATCAACTTCAACATGTTTTGTATGATCATGTTAAATAAGATTATGGGGCTATGCTAATGGTAGCCTTGTTGTCACAATACAACAACATAAAGCCCTTAGTCTTAAACCCCAATTCCTGAACAACTCTCTTCATCCATAGAAGTTCACATACTCCATGTGCCATGGCTTTAAACTCTGCCTCTACACTTGATCTGGCCACCATAGATTGCTTTTTACTTCTCCAGGTAACCAGGTTCCCACCCACAAAGGTGCAGTACTGCAGTATCATGATGTAGACCTTCTATCGGCAATAGAGCATGCCCAATCAACATCAGTGCACCCCTAAATTCGTAGGTGGTCATGTTTTGATGAACAATAGTCATTTTCCTGGACCAGACTTCAAGTACTTGAGAATACAATATACATTATCTAAATGCCCACTCTTAGGCGCATGCATGAACTGACTCACTACCCCAATTGCATAAGCGATATCCAAACGAGTAAGGGAGAGATTGATCAACTTCCCCACCAGTCTTTGATACTTCACTGCATCAATTTGAGGATTTCCATCGTCGTCACCTAGTTTATGATTCTGATAAATAGGTGAGTCGGTGAGTTTATAACCCAACATTCCTGTCTCTTTCAGAAGGTCCAACACAAACTTTCTCTAAAAAATATTTATTCCCTTTTTTTTATATTGACACTTCAGATCCCAAGAAGAATTTCAAGGGACTAAGGTCTTTAATCTCAAACTATTGTGCTAAGAAGGATTCGAGTCTCTATATTTCTTCTTGATCATTCCCAATTACTACAATTTTATCCACTGACAATTAAGGCTGTGATATTACTACTACCTTGACGGATGAGTAGTGTGTGATCAATTTGATTATGGGTGTATCTATTCTTCAGAATAGCATGTCTACACCTCTCAAACTAAGCCTTTGGAGCCTGTTTAAGATCATAGAGAGATTTTTTAAAGCGGTAGATTTTACCTTCAGCTATAGGAAACTTGAGGCCAAGGGGAACTTGCATATACATTTCCATTACCAAGTAATCATAGAGAGATGCATTCTTCACATCTTACTGATATAGAGGCTAGTCCTGGTTGGTAGTCATTAATAAAAGGACTCTTATTGAGTGGTGCTTAGTCATTGGAGCAAATGTCTCCTGATAGTCAACTCCATACACTTGACTATATTCCTTGACTACCAACCTAGCTTAATATCTTTAAATGGTGCCTTTTGATAAGTATTTGATTTTGTAGACCCATCTACAGCCTACTGACACTCTTCCTTCTAAAGGTCAACAAGATCCCAGGTACAGTTCTTCTTAAAAGCCCTCATTGTGAATTCACCTAGAGGGGGGTGAATAGGTGAAGGTAGTGAAATTAAAAAACTTATATAGAAATTAAAACAAATAACCAACGTAAGGACAACCAATAAATGAAATTGACACAAGAGAATTATAGTGGTTCGGCCAACAATTGCCTACGTCCACTCCTCTCACCTTAGAGAGAATTTCACTAAAATAAATCTTGAGTAAGAGCAAGAGAACTCGTACAAATCTTGATTAAGAGCAAAAGAACTCAACTACTCTTGATTCCGAGCAAGAGGACTCAACCAATCTTGATTCTGAGCAAGAGGATTCACTACTCTTGATTCCGAGCAAGAAGACTCAATTAAAACATAAAGTAAAAAAATACTAGGAAAATGGTTACCTCAACCTTAGTAGGAGTGTATGCTACCTTCCACCCTTGGAGCTTGAAGCTAGATGAGATTGAGGACCTTGAGTGTGTGAGCTTGTGATGATTGGATGCTTGAATGCTCACTTAGGCTATTACAATTAGAGCTTGTGATGAAGTCTCTTAATGATGACTATTAGTAGTCATTAGAGCCTTAAAAAATAGGATATTTATAGGCTTGATAGCTCAATTCAATTAGGAATCTATTTCAAGATCGGATTCCAAAAATCATAAATAATCCGGTATGCCAGATCACCTAATTTCCTTATTGAACAAAGCAATAACGGTCAAAAGGTAACAGTATTATATTGATCCGGTATGCTGGATTATGATCCGGTATGCTGGATTACAATCCGGTATGGGCTGGAAGGTTACTGTGAGCAATTTTCTGAGATTGCAACACTGATCTAGTATGCCGTTTCATGATCCGGTATGCTGGATTTTGAAATTTCTGCTAAAATTTGTTAAGTCCTTTATTGGACTTACATGGATGAATCAAATTGGGTTTAGTCACATGGATTGGGTTTAATTTAAACCTCCTAAAGTCCATCTAAATGAATGTATGCAAGTGTGTGTAATACATTAATTGTGACTATAAACATGATACAATATGATACAAGAATAAACAAGTTCTATGAGGTCTTGTATCCCATTGAGTTGCTTGAATAGAAATCTTGAACGTAGTCCTTCACTTCACAACATTCTTTTGAAATCTGTATCTTAGTGCATCAAGCTTTTACATGCTCCCCCTTACTTGATGCTCATCTCTTATGAAATCTCTCTATTCAATATAACATAGGTTAGAACAACTAACTTATTTGTTATCATCAAAACTATAATGGGTGATGTGTGGAATTTACCCCAACACTCATCTCCTTGCTCATAGCTTCCTTCCACTTGGGACTAGTCGTGGCCTTACTAACATTCTTGAGAATAGGAGTAGAGGAAAGGGCAGCTGAATAAGCAAAAGACATATAGGAGAGATTGAATCATAGGAAACAAATTTGGCAACAGGATTAGTACACGCTCTTGTTTTATTCCGAACAGCTATGAGGAGATCTAACTCTGAAGGAAGAGGAGTGTTACCTGAGGCAGCAGGAAACAAGATTTCCATAGGGGATTTAAAGCCAAGAATATAGGAAGGCATACGATTAATCAAGGTGGCAACAAGAAGAGCATCAAACCAAAAATCTTTAGGGACATGTATGCCAAACAGCAAACTTCTTGTGGCTTCTAATAGATATTGATTTTTTACTCAGTCACCCCATTCTGTTTGGGGGATATCAACACATGCAAGCTGATGAACAATACCATTATCACTAAAAAAAGGTTTAGAACCCTACCATACATGATTCACCCAATATCAGATTAGACAATCTTGAGCTTAGTGTCAAATTGGGTGCATACCATATAGTAAAAATTCTTAAAAGCATTATAAACATCACTTTTATGCTTCAATAGAAATACCCAAGTAGTACATGAGCAATCATAAACAAATGTTACAAAATAGAGGCAACTAAACAAAGAAATGGTGGCAGAAAATCCCCAAACATCAGTGTGCACAATATGAAAAGGAGTAGCAAACTGAGGACCATGACAAAGATAAGGAGACCAACAATGTTTAGCAAACAAACATGGTTCACAATAAAATACATGAGAACTAGAAATAGAGGAAAACAAGTGGGGAAATTGTATTTCATAATAAAAAAAGGAGGGATGTCCCAAAAGTCGATGCCAAAGCATTACAGTATCAATCGTACTACTGCCAGTTTGTCATGATGCCCTCAAACACGAGATTGTGATTCTTTCAAAAAATATCGACTGGGATCAAGGAGGTAGAGTCTTCCCTCATGTCCACTACCAATAATCCTCTTCGTCATCAAATTAGTCTAAAAATTTTTAACATGACTAATTGAATGACATGTTCATGTCCACCAAATTCAAGACCATTAGAAATTTGTACACCTAAAAATGCAAGCTGGAAACAGTGCATGCAGTGGCCTCGAGGCCATTTTTAACCAACCTCTCTCCCCAAAGCCCAAATAGAATGAAACAACAATGAATGAATACTAAAACCCTGGTACTAACTATTTTTGCCTCTGCTATCACTGTTTATAGGGTCTTCTATGATTCATCATTGATGCCTCAAGAATGAATGAATACTAAAACCTTAGTACTACTATTTTTTGCATCTGCTACCACTGTTTATTGGGTCTTCTATGCTTCACCATTGTTGTCTCATGAACACTTAGAGTAAAGGATATTATATTGATCATAACATTAGGTTAATGACGTCTTCGATTGCAGAAACGCCCAACATATGCTAATGAGATGAAGAAGTCAACACAGTGAAATTACAGCAAAACATGTCGTAGCCTCATCCAAACACTAGACTAACCTTTTCCCTACCAAAAATGCCCGTGTAGACAAATGATCAAGGCCTGGTAATTGTGTAAGGTGTCTAAGCTTAAAGCTTTCACTGTTTTGGATGATAACTTACTCTGCTACATTGATTATAAAGATAAAATCATCAATATAAAAAAGGTATTCTCATCTATCCATGCACATAAATTTTAAAGCCCATGTTTCCTTGTAAGAGTAGAGAGTATCTTCTGCATGTTCTGAATTTCATCATCCTTCTGGTGCAGTTCCTGTTTCAATCTTTTTATCTCTTTGACATGATGAGTACACTGATCTGAATTTGTCTTTGGCTCTGCCAGTTCCTCTGTGATTACCATATCTGTCTTTCGCTTCTTGGACTTATTGATGAGCTCTTCGACTTGGGCTAACTTCTTCTCCAAAGAAGTAGATTGGTCAGGGGAATTAGTACATACCATCTTACGGGCATAGAGATTGGCAGTTAGTCCTATGCTAAGCTGAGTCGTAACAAGTTTCTGGGGCCGTCCACCTGAATCCTGTCAGAGGAGAAACTAAGAAAAGAAAAAGAGTTACAACTTTGTAGTTCATGATCACGGCAAGCATTCTTTCTCCAAGTTCCCCTATCATTTGTGGAAATTTGCATTTATGCTTGAATTGGAATAAACCAAATAAGGAAGTAGGAAATATAGATCATGGTATTGTGCAGACAACTGAGTTCTGATATTAAACAAACTATCGCTAACATTACAACTGTTCCATGTAAATTAAAAGGAGGGGGGTGGGGTTATGGATTAGAAGATACAAGTTTTCTCCATTACACACCGTTGCATCAAGAAATTGGTCAGCGGTCCTTAGAGTACCGTAACTTACAAAAGACCCTGAGTGACAAAGGAGAACCGGTGTGGTTCCGGCCTAGGAGTCTCTGATGCCTAAGTTAGATCTCTCTGAGCAAACAGATGAATAAATAGTAGTATTCAAGATTAGTTCAGATATCCCTTGATGGGGCTGTGTACCTTGCCTTTTATAGTAGAGAATGGTGGTGTGAAGAGTCCCAGTTGATGTAGAGTGTTTGCCATAGGTGATAGAGTCCTTGAGTAGCAGGGCTTATCCTTGATAGGTTGTCTTCTTGTGAGATGTAGTGTCATGATTGACTTAGCATCCTTGGTGAATAGACCTCATCTACGTGGTAGATGAGGTTCCTAGTATATGAGTCTGTTCATACTACGTGACTCAATAGGCGGTGGCCTAGAGTCCTTAGTGATGCGATCTGTGTCTTGTTGATGGTGGTGGTGACTGCCGTGTTTGAGGGAGACTGTGCCTGGGGATGACGTGTTCGGGGAATCCATGTCCAAGGTTCTTCCCCCAAGGGCGTTGGCGCCAGGGAGGTCCACGGCCCCAAAGGGGGTTGGCGCCCAAGGGTGGCCGCGCCCGTGGGTGTTGGTGGTCGGTGCTTGCGATTGGTCCTTTACGGGCCCTTTTTTGGCTCCCTTCCTTGGACCAGGACACGTGGTGACCTCTGATTGGTTGAAGTGAATTTGAGTCATCATTTGCCCCCCACTCTCTTGGAACGCAGTGCTCAAGAGAGTATCCTTTGCATACTTGTACCAATTAGGGGGTTCCCTATAAATAATCTTTTCTCTGAGGATGTGCCTATGAATTTCTTGGTGAGAGAGAGGTTGTGGGTTCAAACCTCTCCTCTCCCATTTTATGTTTTTTTCCTTTTTGTAGATATATGCTCTTGTCTCATTCTCCCTTTTCACTTCTTCCATTTCTCTTCGTCTTTCTCTTATTTTTGCTCTCTTTGCTTTTTGCATCTTCCATTTTTGCTTGGGCTTTGAGTTTGGTTACTATTCATTGTGCCCCCATGTGTTCATTCTTGGGTCACAATGAGAAGTAGTGTTCTCCCTTTTCTTGCTTGACACCTCTTGGCTACTAGCTTTGACTTGGCTTGCTTCAACGTGCATGGCTTAGTACTTGGCCTTGGCTTTGTGCTTGTACTCTCTTGCTTGTTGATCTGTGTTTAGCTTGCCTTGGTTGATGCTCCCCCATTATTCGCCATCCACGATCTACGCCCGCCGGTCGACGCTCATTTCGATCTACGTCGGGCTCTGATCCACACCCGTCATAGTCGGTGCCCGGCTTGGTCTGTGCCAGACTTGATCCTCGCCCGTCACGGTCAGCGCCCGGCTTGGTCTGTGCCCTTCTGGTTTGCACCCGGCTTGGTCCGTGCCCTTCTGATTCGTGCCCAAGTGTTTGTGCCCGGTGATCTGTGCCCAAGCGATCCGCGCCCAGGTGTCTGCGCCCGATGATCTATGCCCAAGTGATCTGCACCCAAAGATCCGTGCATAAGGGTCGATTAGCGCCCAGGTGTTCACGTCCAGCGATCAGTGCCCAGGGGTTTGTGCCCAATCGATCCGCGCATGAGCCTGTCTGATGTCTGCGCTTTGGTTGATGCCTACTCGGTCGCGCCTGGTATATTCTTTTCTTTCTCTTCTTCTCTTTTCTTCTCTCTCTTTTTCTCTTTTTATTTTTTATTTTTTTATTAGCTCTGCATTGGTGGTTGCAGGTTGTCATCCCACTCTTCACCTCGGTTGCTTGGTCCTGGGAGGTTATCGTTCTGAGTAAGTAGTTAGTCTGCTTCGTTGTTTTTCTATGTCATCGTCGGACGACTCTGATCCGCCTACAGTTGTTGTTGGATTTGCTGAGGAGTCCTCTTCGGGGTCGTCATCCCCCGCGGATACTTCTTCTTCTTTGCCTTCCCCTGCTACCAGTGATGGGGAAGAGGAGGTTTCTAGAGGTTTCGCCCCTAGTAGGGGTCGTAAGGCTTCTAGAGCCTCTACTTCAGTCGGTGACCCTAGAAGCAAGTTGGCTCACATTCCGAGCATCTTGACTTCTTCGGACTTAGCATCACTTCACCAAGAGTACCATATACCCTCCGAGGTTGTGCTCTGCGTCCCTGGTCCTGATGACCGCGCTTACTCCCACCAACCAGATGAGGTCTGCCTTTACCGTATCCTCTTCGCCCATGGCCTTCGTTTCCCTGTCTCCCGTTTTATAGAGTTGGTGTTGGAGCACTGGGGTCTCACTCTTGGGCAGGTGTTGCCGAACTCTTGGCGTGTCATTCTGGGTTTCTATATGTTCTTCGCCCCGATGGGGCGTGAATCCGGGCAAAGAACACATTTATGTGTGAAATCTTAGGGCATAAAACATACATTTTACCACATTAGACAGAGTTACTTTGGTGCTTTCTTGTGCTTTTCAGGTTTTGGGCTATTTTGGGCTATTCTGGACTATCGGGAGCTGCATGTCCCAAGTTACACATAAAGTTATCATTTTTCTTTCCATGGCTGTAAAGAGGACTAAATTTGGAGCAAGTTGGATGTGACGGAATGCAAGTATGCATTCGTCTAGCCCACCGTACAGTTGATTATTCTTTTCAGCCCAAGAAAGGATAATGGGTCAGAAAGGAGCTGTAGTGCAAGCCCATAGCCATTCTACCACTGCCCAAGGACATTTTTGATATTATAGAAGATATTTCTAAGCAATGGTGGAGATCTATTGCAAGTACAGGGCTGTTTTGGTAATTTTGCATTCTTGAAGAGAGAGAACGACTGCTACCCACATGGAGGAACCCACATTGCCACTAGATTCCATTATTTCGAAGACCCACTACTGTCCACGATTCTTATTGGGCTGCATTTAATGCCCCACGATTTTTAGAGGACACATTGGGGATTTTGTTATTTGGTTGAGTGGAATCCTAGTCATCACTATCCTGGTCATCACTCTCTCTCTCTCTCCTCCAACTTTTCAAGGGCACTTTGGAATTCTACTTGGGATAGATTTATTTTGAAAGATATTCTCTCACCTATGGAAGGTTGAAAAGTCAAAGATGCTTTGATCTCATTGCTTGGAGAAGATATCTACAAAGAAAAGGAAGCACTTGTTAGAATTGGAAGTTTACTTTTCTAGAAATAGAAGGTTTATGTAGTTAGGATTTTTTGTATTTTCTTCTTTCTATTTTTTTTCTTTTTCTTAGGAGCCAAGGCATTGTAAAGGAGGAAGGAGAAGAGAATCTTCTCCTATTTTTGGATTCCCTTCTCACACTCTCTCTCCTCTCCACGATTTTTAGAGGGAGAGCAGCCCAAAATCGTGGAGCTCCTCCCCCTCTTTCCTTTTCTCTCTTATTCTCCCCTTTCCCCTATAAATACCCCCTGCCTCTCTTGTAAAGTTGGCTCATTAATTAGTGAAATTTCTTCTCTTCTTTTCCTTTTAAATTGTGATTTTTGGCTTTCTAGTTTTTAGTTTTGATTTCACAAGATTAGTTCTTTCCAGTTCTTAGTTTTGATTTCATAAGTCTAGTTTAATGGTTGTAATAGCTTTAGTTTAAAGCTTCCTAGTCTAAGTTCCTATGTTGGTGACAAGACTTGGAGATTTAGAAGAGGAAGCCATGGTAAGTTTATTCAAGTATTCATGCAAGCAAATTCAATCCGGTTCAAGCACATCAAGGTATCTCATTCTCCCTCTCCTCTATCTCTCTCTATCTTCTTCTTCTTCTCCCGCTATTTCTTTTATTTTTTTGTATGGTTGTGGTTTGTGGATGCACTTTTATTCCCTTATTCATTTTTACGTGGTTATTATGTGTGGCTGCATTTTTATTCCTTTCAATTTGCTTTAGTTTGATAGGTTGGATGCTCATGTGTTAGGACGCTAATTTAATCCCTTAATTTTGTTAGATGCTTATGAGTTAGGATGCATTAATTTTCATTAGTTTAATTAGTTTAATTTAACACTTTAATTTGGTTCACTTTGCATTACTTTTAATACGATTGACCCATACGCTTGCGGTATTATTTTAACTCAAACAAGTTTTTGGCGCCGTTGCTGGGGAGTTTATTGTCCACTTTATTTTTCTGATTTGTAAGTAATTCGAAGTGCTTTATTTTATTTTACCTTTTCTTCTATTAAAAAAAAAAATCAATTTTTGAAAACCTCTTCTTGTTTCTCTTCTGTTTCAAATAGTGTGCGCCCAATCTAAAGTCCTTCATATGCTCCAGCCCTCCATCTTTTGGTGTCCCTCATAGGATTAAGTTACCTATGACGCTACATCTTGACTTGGTTGGGTGGGTTGGCATGTGACTTATCTTTGAAGGTGACCACTCTTGATAACAGAAAAGCGACATAGTGAGTGAGTTTGGAGACAAAAACGTATAGTAGTCCTCTACCCTACATTAGAATCCACTTGGAGTCGCACGTAGGTGGCTATAGAAGACTATACGGGTTCCCTTACTGTCAACCTATATGGCATCCTTACAGCTTTGGAACCATTGTTTCGATTTTTGAGGGATAGATGCACTATCTACCTTGGACTCCCTCTTGTGTTTGGTGATTCTTTCTAAGACTTTTATTATTCTTTAATTTTCTAAGGGTAAAGTACACGTACCCCCCTAGAATGCACCCAATATTTCTCATACCGTCCTAAGCGGCTCAATATTCCACGTACCACCCCTGCTTTACACCCCAAATGCCATTTAAGTCCACACAAGGTATTAAATGCTATAAAATGACAAAACTACCCTTTCTTCTATCTTTTCTAAAATTCAAAAAGACCTAATTGCCCTGACCTATTGGCTAAAATTTGAAAAGACTAAAATGCCCTCATCTTCCCCAAATCATCATCTTCTTTTACATACCCCCACCCCCACCACCACCATCACCACTCCAAGTTCTGAACTTCTTAATCGCACCTCCCTCCCCTCCCTCAACGGCTCAACCTTCTCAACTTTCACAGGTACCGATCTGTGTCACCCACCATAGTCCGTAACCGAGAAAATTGTCGGAATCCACTCCTTCATGGGTTCAATTCCTTTACTTCCTCAATCTCCTCCAGATTTTTCATCTTTTGAACCCCACAATCTCTTGATCATGCTCTGCAAAGATTCATTTTTTTTTCCTTAAGAAAACTGAGTCATTTGCTACTTAACCCAGATCTGCTTGATTAGCAGGATCGGGGAAAAAATTACTCAAAAGGGGAGAAACCCTCACCTCACTGTGTTTTCTTCCTTCGAAATCCGAATTGAGAGCAACCGATGCACAGGCTGGATAAACACCATCAGAATGGCCTCGGCGCTAGACTTTTCAAGTGGAATCGAGTGAATTTAACAATTAACACCACCCACGTCCCTGTTTTGAAGCGAGCACCTCAGCCTAGTTAGGTATTGTGTCTTATCTCTTCATCAAGACTCAAAACCTAACTAATTAACTAGAGATTATCCCCTAAATGGCTTTGATCGCAGTCAATGTGTCACTCAATGGTCGTTTAGGTATAGCGTGACATCGAATTGATTCTCACCCACCCGGTATTATAGCATATTTGAAGCTTATCTTTCCACTTTCCTCCCCCCATCATCTGCTGCCTAAATCGCTAACTGCAACTCTGCCTGACGAAACAGTAATTTAAAAAAAAAAAAAAAAAAAAAACACCACTCTGCACTCATCATTTACATGCCTTACTGTCTGAGCAGAAGCATCTCAGGCAGTACTGAAAAAGATCTCTCTTTTTGTTTTCTTTCAAATTTTGAAGAAAATGGAACATTTTATTTCTAGTGTGAAAGGAAAAAAATTATGTATAAACGCAACGGAAACTGCTTCCTCTCTCTCTCTCTCTCTCTCTCTCTCTCTTCTCTCTATTCCTTTCAAATTTTGCACAGAAAGCTGGAGTTGGAAGTGGGGCTTTACGGTGGTGATCTGTTAATGGTGGGTGGTTGTGGAGGCGGTGGCGGAGCTGCTGGTGGTGGTGGTGGTGGTGGTGGTGGTATTGGGTATCTACATTGTAAGAAGATGATGATTTGGGGAAGATGAGGGTATTTTAGTCTTTTCAAATTTTAGCAAATAGGTTAGGGCAATTAGGTCTTTTCAAATTTTAGAAAAGATAGAAGAAAGGGTAGTTTGGTCATTTTATAGCATTTAATACCTGGTGTGGACTTAAATGGCATTTGGGGTATAAAGCAGGGGTGGTACGTGAAATATTGAGCCGCTTAGGGGGGTACAAGGAATATTGGGTCAGCATTCTAGGGGGGTACGTGTACTTTACCCATTTTCTAAAGGAGACCTCATATATATTTAGGTGGCTTCGGTGTGGACTCGTGATTCAAGTAACCGTCTTATTAGAATACCACCTTCTCCACTACCCTTGACCCCACCTTTAACCATAGGTGACCAACAACCCAAGACTCTTAAGGATAGGTTTTACGCTACTAGGGCTTTACAACCTTCTTGCATCAACTTAGCACCTGTTACAGGAAACAATTATGAACTCAAGACCAACTTCATTAGCATGCTACCCCACTTCCATGGGATGGCCAATGAAGATGCATTCCTCTTCCTTAGGGAATTTGAGGAGGTCTGTGTTCTAATTAAGGTCCAGAATTTGACTGATGATGCAGTTAGGCTTAGGTTTATACCATTTGCCCTAAAAGACCAGGCCAAGAAGTGGCTCTATGGACTGCCAATAAATTCCATTAATACATGGGATGAGTTCACCATTACCTTCTTGAGAAAAATTTTCCCTCTTTACAAGACCAATAAACTCAAGAGTGACATAGTCCAATTTAGGCAGAAACCACAAGAGTCTTTTTCTAAATTCATGGAAAGATTCAAGAACCTGCTCTTAGAATGCCCTCACCATGGTTTTGACTTATGGCAGCTATGCCAAATTATTTATGAGAGTATTGACTTTCAGACCAAGCAACTTACAGAGTCCATGTGTCCTGTATGCTTTACTTCTTTTTCTGAGAAAAATGATGCATGAACATTCTTAACCAACCTGGCTGATAAGACTAGGGAGTGGGAATCTTCCCAAGAGGCTGAAAAGACCACTAAGGGGTATCTCATTGAGGGTATGCCAGCCAAGGAGGCCAAACTTGACAGCCTCATAAAAAAGGTTGGAGTCCATAGTTCTTAAAGAGTCTATACCGGTTAACCAGGTCAACCAGGTCAATCATGCGTCAATATGCAGTTGGTGCCAAACCCCTGGACATCTTTTGGAGGAATGCCCCAACACCTTTGTGGGCAATTCCAACACTGAGAATGTAAGTGCTCTCTACCAAAATAACTCATATAGCAATACTTACAATCTAGGATGGAGAGATCACCCCTATTTCTTCTGGAATCAAGGGAACCAAGCAGGCCCATCCAACTTTAACCATTAAGGCCAGCTTGGTCTCCAAAGGCCCAACTTTGCACCACAAAGCCAATGTATGTCTCCTCATCCCTTCCCCCCTCGTCCTCATCTAGGACCTTCTATTAATTCTACTAGGCCTCCTCTCCTTGCACCTTATCAGCAACCCCCAGGGTTTACCAATATAGGAGAGGCAACAAGACTGAATGAGATGGACAACAAGATAGCCCTTCTCATGATAAACCAAAATAATATGGAGAGATAGCTCACTCAGATTGTCACAATCTTGCATGAGAGGGAAACAGAGAAGTTACCTAGCCAACCTGAGTCAAATCCTAGGCATCAGGTTCGTATTCAGCAAGGTACCCAAGCTCCTCCACTCAATGTTGTACAGGACAACAGCATCAAGGGCCCTCCAGCTAGGTAAATGCAATATATGTTTTGCGGAGTGGCCATGAGTATCAACAGGTTAGTACACCTAAATCTCTACCATCTATTACTCTTGTTGATTCTCCCCCTTCTAAAGAGGCCGTTATAGTACCTTCTGTTCCTGGTTCGTCTAATGAACCTGAAGTAATTCCAGATGATTTGGTTGAGGAAACCAAAGATGATTCTGTTGAGAAAGTGAAAGAGACCACCCCTGAAAGAGTTTATACCCCACCTGCCCCTTTCCCAAATAGGTTGGTTAGCAAGAAGTCTCCTTCTGTGGAGAAAATTTTGGATATTTTTAAACAGGTTCAGGTAAACATTCCTCTATTTGATGCTATAGCCTAGGTCTCCGCTTATGCTAAAGTCCTCAAAGACTTGTGCACCCAAAAGCGGATCATTAATGTACCCAAAAAGGCATTCTTGGCTGCTAATATTAGTTCTCTCATTGCACAGTCGATAGCAGCCAAGCATAAGGATCCTAGAAGCCCCACCATCTCTTGCACTATAGGCAATACCACCATTGATCATGCCTTATTGGACCTTGGTGCAAGTGTGAACCTATTGCCTTATCATGTCTACCCACAATTGGGGTTGGGAGAGCTGAAACCGACCAGAATTACTCTCCAACTTGCAGATAGGTTGGTTAAAGTTCCTATGGGGATGATTGAGGATGTTCTATTGAAGGTTGAAAATTTTATTTTTCCTATGGATTTTATTGTTTTAGATATCCAACCTACTGCCAACTTCAAGGACCAAATCCCTATCATCTTGGGTAGGTCATTCCTAGCTACCAGTAATGTTTTAATCAATTGCAGAAATGCTCTCATAAAATTATCTTTTGGCAATACCTCTGTGGATTTTAATATGTTCAGGTTGGGCAGGCAACCTGATATGGATGAAGAGGTACATGTGCTTCAGGAATTCCTAGATGATGAGACTCTCTTTTTTAATTTTGATTCGGGATTTCATGGCTGTACGGAGGAATTGGAAGGTGTTGATGATACCACCTTATCTGAGATCTGGAGCATCAAACCACCATTGGAGCCCCTGGAGCCCCTTAAACCCCTATCCACCTCCATTCCTCAACCCTTCATATTTGATTCCCCCATTATTGTCCCGTATGTTGATTGGTCCAAACTTCCTCGGTTTGATGATTTTATTGAAGAGGACAATGTTAGTCATGATGCTCCCCAAGCATATTATCGTGATCCTGATTTGAATAACCAAGTTATGCAAAGGGCGGATAGTTTTATTGCTAGGATTGATTTGAGTAAACCTCCCATTTTTTATGATTATTTTGATGAGGTTATTCATAATCCTTTTTATGCTTACTGTGATCCATTCTTAGTTGGTTTTTACGATAATGACCTGTATTCTGCATTAACCTTGGGAGAAAATGGACTGATATATGGCCTGAGTTTTAATGCTTTCATTTTCCACTGTCTCATGTGGACAGAGTTTACTGTTGGGTATTACTCATGTGTGCTTAACCTCCATGTTATTTCTCGCTTTACTAAAATTCATGGTCGAGTATTTTCTGGTTCTGAAGTACTTTCTACATTTATCGGCCATGAACTGAGGTTTCTGTTGCTACCCCTAGTACTTTTTGTAGAGCTCATGACTCTTCATGATCCTCTTTGTTGATTATATCTAGTAAGTCCTCTCATCTCCTCCCTTGTCCTTATTCTTTATTTTCTGCATGCATTGAGAACACTACATGAATTAAGTGTGTGTGGGGAGGGGTGTTGGACTTTATTTGTGAATTTTTTAAATTTTGATTGTGGCGATGGTTTGGTTATGTGCATAAGTCTCTTTGATTGAAAAGCGAGAAAAAGAGGGAATTAGGCTCCCTAACATGTGAAATAATAAAAAGTCCCTTTTCAAGGACGGTAGTTGGTTTGTATCCGGTAAGAGGGATTGAGTTGAAAAATATGAGCGTTATTTCATTTGATGGCTAGATTTCTCTATGTATTTTATGGACCCCTTGATCTTTTGGCTAGTAGTTGAGACCAATTTGTTTGTGGCAAGGCAAGGCAAGGCATGAAAGTGAAGGAAAAAGAAAAAAAAAGAAAAAGAAAGAAAGAAGCAGAAAAGAAAGTGGAATTCCTTGGGACTAGACAGGGCACTGTGCCTCATGAAGCAGGGTGACTTGATCGAAATTCCTTGGAAGGAAACTCGAAAAACTCTTGCATCAATGTCTCAATGTCTTATAGATATATGCAAAAAGCGAAGCTACCAAGTATTTGGGTGTATGCTCCACTATGTCATTCAGAGAACAGTAGTGGAGTAGAAATAGAGTTTGTGGTTGAGAAAGGAAAAAAAAAAAAAGAGTTTTTGCCTTAATGCCTGAAAAAAGAAAGCATGGTCAACAATACTCAATGCCTAAGTCTTCGGTTCCATCGATGCTATGAGTAGTTTACTTGAAGGTGAGTAGTGTTCAGAAAATATGAGGAGATCCCTTGACCTTGATGTGGGGTGATAAAATTCAAGTGTGGGGGAATCTTTGGCTCCTTGATCTTTAGTTGAGTATTTCTTTGAGATTGTGTGCACTATCTTACTTATGCCATGAGAAAAATTTACATCATTTTTTTGATTTATTGAATTTTGAATGTATATTCACTGCAAACACCCACGAGACACAACTTGTCCACTAGGGGTAACCTAGGGTTTAAAGGCTTGTTGCACATGCTAAGTGCAACCGTGATTCCTACGAAAGTGAGTTAGGATTTTCTGCATTCTAGGTTAGTTTTTCTTTTGCTTTACTTGAGGACAAGTAAAGTTCAAGTGTGGGGGAATCTGATGAGCACATTTATGTGTGAAATCTTAGGGCATAAAGCATACATTTTACCACATTGGACAGGGTTACTTTGGTGCTTTCTTGTGCTTTTCAGGTTTTGGGCTATTTTGGGCAATTTTGGACTATCGGGAGCTGCATGTCCCAAGTTACACGTAAAGTTATCATTTTTCTTTCCATGGCTGTAAAGAGGACTAAATTTGGAGCAAGTTGGACGTGACGGAAAGCAAGTACGCATTCGTCTAGCCCACCGTACAGTTGATTATTCTTTTCAGCCCAAGAAAGGATAATGGGTCAGAAAGGAGCTGTAGTGCAAGCCCATAGTCATTCTACCACTGCCCAAGGACATTTTTTTATATTATAGAAGATATTTCTAAGCAATGGTGGAGATCTACTGCAAGTACAGGGCCATTTTGGCAATTTTGCATTCTTGAAGAGAGCGAAGGACTGCTACCCACATGGAGGAACACACACTGCCACTAGATTCCATTATTTTCGAAGGCCCACTACTGTCCACGATTTTTATTGGGCTGAATTTAATGCCCCACGATTTTAAGAGGACACATTGGGGATTTTGTTATTTGGTTGAGTGGAATCCTAGTCATCAGTCTCTCTCTCTCCTCCAACTTTTTAAGGTCACTTTTGGAATTCTACTTGGGATAGATTTATTTTGAAAGATATTCTCTCACCTATGGAAGGTTGAAAAGTCAAAGATGCTTTGATCTCATTGCTTGGAGAAGATATCTACAAAGAAAAGGAAGCACTTGTTAGAGTTGGAAGTTTACTTTTCTAGAAATAGAAGATTTATGTAGCTAGGATTTTTTGTATTTTCTTTTTTCTATTTTTTTTCTTTTTCTTAGGAGCCAAGGCATTGTAAAGGAGGAAGGAGAAGAGAATCTTCTCCTATTTTTGGATTCCCTTCTCACACTCTCTCTCCTCTCCATGATATTTAGAGGGAGAGCAGCCCAAAATCGTGGAGCTCCTCCCCCTCTTTCCTTTTCTCTCTTATTCTCCCCTTTCCCCTATAAATACCCCCTACCTCTCTTGTAAAGTTGGCTCATTAATTAGTGAAATTTCTTCTCTTCTTTTCCTTCTAAATTGTGATTTTTGGCTTTCTAGTTTTTAGTTTTGATTTCATAAGATTAGTTCTTTCAAGTTCTTAGTTTAGATTTCAAGTTCTTAGTTCTAACTTCAAGTTCTTAGTTTTGATTTCATAAGTCTAGTTTAATGGTTGTAATAGCTTTATTTTAAAGCTTCCTATTCTAAGTTCCTATGTTGATGACAAGACTTGGAGATTTAGAAGAGGAAGCCATGGTAAGTTTATTCAAGTATTCATGCAAGCAAGTTCAATCCGGTTCAAGCACATCAAGGAATCTCATTCTCTAAACCCTTAATCTCATTCTCCCTCTCCTCTATCTCTCTCTATCTTCTTCTTCTTCTCCCTCTATTTCTTTTATTTTTTTATATGGTTGTGGTTTATGGATGCACTTTTATTCCCTTATTCCTTTTTATGTGGTTATTATGTGTGGCTGTATTTTTATTCCTTTCAATTTGCGTTAGTTTGATAGGTTAGATGCTCATGTGTTAGGATGCCAATTTAATCCCTTAATTTTGTTAGATGCTTATGAGTTAGGATGCATTAATTTTCATTAGTTTAATTAGTTTAATTTAATACTTTAATTTGATTCACTTTGCATTACTTTTAAGTTAGTTAAATAGAGTGGCATATATCTCCTCGTGTTTGACTCGTAACTACGATTGACCCGTACGTTTACGGTATTATTTTAACTCAAACAGGGCGTGCCACCATTGTTCCCCTATTCTCTTACTTCTATGTGTTGAAGAAGGGGGAAGGGGGGTGTTACCACTTCGCCCGTCGTCTCCCCAGGGGGTCGCTCGCCTCGCTTGATCCTCTGGTGGGGATCACCAGCTCGGTGAAGTATTGGAGAGACCGCTTCTTTTTTGCCGTGGTCCCCCGATGTGCCTTGCGATCTACCTAGGAGGTTATTGATGTCAAGGGGGTGAACCGCCCTCTTAAGTTGAGCGACTTTGAGCGCGACTCCCTCCAGCGATGTCAGGGATGCGACCCGTTTGACATTCGTCAGTTGGATTTTGAGGCCTTCTTATGCCTTTGGAAGTTGAGTCCTGGTAAGACATTTGGCTTCTTTGGTATTTGTTTATGTACTTTTCTTCTGTGTACCTGTTGGCTGACTTGTTTTATGTTTCTTGATTGTATGTTGTTGTGTAGTGGATATTCGACCTGATCTTAGTGTCTTTCGCTCGGATCTGCGGAAGAGGAGTACTTAGACTGCTCCACCTGGGGTTGGTTCTTCTGCTGTTGATCCTCCAGTTCCTACTTCTTCTCCTTCTGGGGTTGCTGGGACCAAGCAAAAGGGAGGCCCTGACCCCCCTAGTTTGGTGAGGACTGGACCGCGGGTTATCCTTCCATGGTCATCTCATATTGTCGCTGCTCCTGGATCCTCTGTTCCACCCCCTTCTAGAGGCAAAGGGGTGGTCTCCTCTTCTTCTGACACTATTGCTGATCCGCCCACCTCCTCTCCTTTGGTGCTACCTTGGGATCTTTAGGAGGGAGCAACGTTGACCAGTCGCATGTATGCCAAGAGTGGCTGGATATGGGGAGGCTTCCTAGCGAGTGTTCGATCCTGCAGGGGTTTAGCGACACCTTCCTGACACAGTCCCTCTACCAGGACATGGCTTCTGTGAGTTGTGCTTCTCACTCTTTTGCTTTTGGTGTTGTTATTGTTCTTGTACTTGGGATGATTCTTTGTGGCTATGTTGCTTACAGGTCCAACATCGTGTCATGGAGACGGTGCTTCGCCTGGAGAGTCATGCCTTCTGAGAGATCCAGCTGAATCACAAGTTCCCAGGCTTGGAGAAGGAGCTTCAGGGGCATAAGGTCGCCCAGGAGGAGGCTGTGACACGGGAGAGGAGTATGGCTGAGGAGCTCAGGGAGGCGTCTGCTGCAGCGGCCGAGAGCTCATCTAGAGCTCGTGCCCTAGAGGAGGAGCTTCGCGCCTTGAGGCGGAGTCATAAGGTTGGGGGGTTTGAAGCCGGGGAGTGAGCAGTGGAAGCTTATCAGAAGTCTCCTGAGATCACTATGTACTTCTATAAGTACAACCAGGAGATATATGATGCAGGCATCCGAGACTTGGCAGTCTGCATTCTGGAGACGACCCCTGACTATGATTTCTCTGGGTTCCCGGAGGTCACCACGTTGTTGCCCGCGACTGTGGTTATGGCTTGTGCTTCTACGGAGGGTGACGCTGTAGCGACGAAGGAGGGGGTGGTCTTGCCAGAGGAGAGTGTTGCTCGCCTTGCTGAGGCTGATATGATGTCCCCTGCTGGGTCGGATGCCGCCCCTCCGTCTGATGCACCCTGAGTTGATAGGTGTTATTTTTTTCTTTTTTTGGATGTTGAACTTTGGATTGTGATCTCTTTTGGATTATATGCACTTAACTTTTTATCTTCTTTGATGTGGATGTTGCATGTACGTAAGCCTTGTTGCTTTGATGGTTCTCTTACCTTTGTAACCCCCAGTAGTCTGTAGTCCTTAGTGATGTTTACGTCTTGGCGGTCTACGGACCTTGGTGGCCTACAGGCCTTGGCGATATAACGCCTCGATGGTCCTCGGACCTTGGTGGCCAACGGATCTTGGTGGCATAATGCCTTGGTGGTCAACAAACCTTGGTAGCCAACAGGCCTTGGTGGTCAACGAACCTTGGTGGCCAATGGGCCTTTGTGGCATAACGCTTTGGTGATCAACGGACCTTGGTGGCCAACGAGCCTTGGTGGCATAACGCCTTGGTGGTCAACAGACCTTGGTGGCCAACAGGCATTGGTGGCATAACGCCTTAGTGGTCAACGGATCTTGGTGCCCAACGGGCCTTAGTGGCATAATGCCTTGGTGGTCAATGGACCTTGGGGCGGTGGCAGTGATCCAGTCGAGTAGTAGAAGACGAGTATTTTCGAAACCAACTCTTTACTTCAATAAAAAATTTCAAATTATTCTTGAAACAGTGATGCCATCTACTACTACTTGCTACTACTGTGTTACCACTCATTACTATTTTCTTCTTGCTATTGGTGGTGGTCTTGTTACTGCTTGCATGTTACTTCTCACTGATAGTACTTTTTTAGGTGTTCTGAGTTCCAGGTACGGTCTACCTTCTTGCCCCCTGGAGTTTTCAAGTGGTATGTCCCTAGACGTATCTGCTTGGAAACTATGTATGGTCCTTCCCAGTTTGCTGATAGCTTCCCTTCTTTCCGCAGCTGCGATGCACTTGCCCTCCTTAGGACTAGGTCCCCTTGGTGAAATAACCTCTCTCGCACCTTGGCATTGTAGTATTTGGCTGTGCACTGCTGTACGCTACGTTTCTTAGGAGTACCTACTCTCTTACCTCATCTAGGAAGTCTAGATTTGCTCGTAGTCCATCTGTGTAGGTCCTTTCGTTGAAGTGTAGTACTCTGTGGAACATGGCGAGGACCTTTACCGGTGCTAGTGCCTCTGTGCCATATGCTAGGCGGAATGGGCTTTCCCCTGTGGGTGTTCTTACTGTGGTGCGGTATGCCCACAGGACACTCAGTAGTTCTTTGACCCACTTCCCTTTGGCTCCTTCTAGTCTTTTCTTTATGCCATCTAGTAGGGTTCGGTTTGTTACCTCCACCTGACCATTGGCTTGTGGGTATGCTACCGAAATAGGCCGATAGTCAATGTTGCAGCTTTGGCAGAAGGCTCTGAACTTGGGGTTGTTGAATTGCTTCCCATTGTCGGAGACTATGATTTTTGACACACCGAACCTATAGATGATGTCGTCATAGACGAACTTCTCCATTTCATTCTTTGTGATCTTGGCCAATGGTTTAGCCTCTACCTATTTGGTGAAGTAGTCGATGGCAACCACCAAGTACTTGCGGTTGCCTGATGCTGTTGTGAAGTCTGCTAAGATGTCTACCCCCCACATGGCAAAGGGAATAGGGTTAAGGATCGATGTTAGTTTAGTGGCGGGTCGATGGGGTACTGGGGCGAACAATTGACATTGCTCGCAAGCCTTGACGTATTGCACTACTTCCTCTTGTATTCTCGACCAGTATAGTCCTTGTCAAAGGACTTTGTAGGCTAGATGTCATCCTCCCATGTGGCTTCCACAGACCCCGTCATGTACTTCTACCAGGGCATATTGGGCTCCCTTGGGTCCTAGGCACCGAAGCAGTGGTGCTGTGGCCCCCCTCTTGTACGGTACTCTATCCAGGACGGTGTACTTTACAGCTCTCATCCTTATCTTCCTTGCTTCGACCTTGTCTTCTGGTAAGACGTCATTCTGTAGGTAGTTGAGTATAGGGTCCATCTAGCTAGGCCCTTCCTCAATTTCGTTGACTTGCTTCTCCTAGTATGTTGGTTCATGTAATATTTCCACATACACTGCACTGGCCAGGTTTCTGAGTTCATCATTGGCTAGCCTAGGCAGTGCATCGGGGGTGGCATTTTCTACCCTGGAAACTCGAACCATCTCGAACTTCACGAACCCCTCGATCAATTCCTGAGCACGTGCTAGATATGACGCCATTCGCTCGACCTTCACCTCATACTCTCCATTCACCTGATTTACCACTAGTTGGGAGTCACTCCGGATGGATAGGTGTGTGACTTGAATGGCTTTGGTCACCCGGAGTCCAGCCACTAGTGCTTCGTACTCTGCTTCATTATTGGATGCTGGGAAGGCGAATCGGAGAGCATACTAGACTCGAAATCCTTCGGGGCTGGTGAGTAAGAAACCAGCTCCGCTTCCTATGGCGTTACTTGAACCATCCACGAACACCTCCCATGATCCTCGGTCTTGGTCCTCTAGTTTCTCTGCTTCTACCTCAGTCTCAGGTAGGGTGCATTCAGCGACAAAGTTCGCTAGAGCTTGGCTTTTAATGGCCATCTTGGGTTGGTACCTGATGTCATGTTCACTCAGTTCAACCGCCCAAGTGATCAACTGCCCGTAGATGTCTGGCTTGTGCAGTACCTTCTTCAATGGTAAGTTGGTGAGGACTATGATGGTATGGGCTTGGAAGTAAGGTCTGAGTTGCCTAGTAGCGATCACCAGTGCATACACTACCTTCTCAATCATTGTGTACCTGGTCTCTGCATCAATCAAGACATGGCTGCCATAATAGATGGGTCTCTATATCTTACCCTCTTCTTTTAGTAGCACTGCGCTCACTGCGATGGGTGTCGCTGCCAAGTAGATCTACAACTGTTCGTTGGGCTCTGGGCTCCCAAGCAATGTTGGATTCTCGAGGTACACCTTCAGCTCTTCAAACGCTTTTTGGCTTTCCTCTGTCCATTCAAAGTCTTTAGGACTTCGGAGGTTCTTCAACATCTTGAAGAATGGAAGGCACTTGTCTCCCAACCGTGACATGAACCTTGAGAGGGCAGCGATCCTTCCATTCAATCTCTATATTTCTCTGACTATCCAGGGTGGTGTCATCTCTTGGATGGGTTAGCTTCTATTCCCCATACTGAGACCATAAACCCCAACGTTACCCCGAAGGCGCACTTCGCAGGGTTTAGCTTCATCTGGTTCCTTCTCAGCACGGCGAATGGATCTTCCAGGTCGGTCAGGTGTTGGTGGGCTTGGACGCTTTTCATGAGCATGTCATCTACGTACACCTCCATATTGCATCACATCTATTCTTCGAACATCTTGTTGACCATCCTCTGGTAGGTGGCCCCTGCATTCTTCAATCCAAATGGCATGACATGATAGCAATAGTTCTCCTTGTTCGTTCGGAAAGTGGTGTAAGCCTCATCATCCTCATGCATGAGGATCTGATTGTAGCCAGAATAGGCATCCATGAAACTCAACATCTCATGTCCGACGGTGGCGTCGATCAGCTGATCGATCCTGGGTAGTGGGTACTTGTCTTTTGGGCACGCCTTGTTCAAGTCAGTGTAGTCAATGCACATTCTCCACTTCCCATTAGGCTTGGGTACCATGACCACGTTAGCGAGCCAGGTAGGGAACTTCTTCTCCCTAATGAACCTTGCTCGGCTCAACTTCTCGACCTCTTCTTTGATGGCTGCCTGTCAGTAGAGGGTGAAATTTCTTCTCTTCTGTTGGACAGGCTTCCTGGTTGGGTCTACATGCAATCTCTGCTCTATTATGGATCTGGGTATGCCTGGCATGTCTGCAGTTGACCATGCAAAGACATCCATGTTAGTCTGGAGGAGGTGCCCCAGCTCTTCTTTCTGTTCATCGCTCAATAATGAGCCAACCTGTACGACCTTCGAAGGGTCGTCTTTGCTGAGTGACTAGGGGATGAGGTCCTCCACTGGTCTTCCTCTTTTTTCTGTCATTTCATCTCTCTAGTCACTGACCAGGTTCTCTACGTATAGTGCCATCCCCCGTGTGTTGCCGTTGTTCTTCTTCACGAAGGTGGCATAGCAGTCTCTAGCTAGCCTTCTTCTGATCACCTCGAGCTTTCCCCACTCCGTTGTCAGTGGGGAACTTCATCTTTAGGTGGAGTGGAGACACCACACTTTTAAGTGCTATCAGGGAAAATCGCCCTAAGAGGCCATTGAACGACACCACGGACCTGACGACCATGAAGTTTATCATGATGGTCACCTATCGAGGGTGCTCTCTAAAGGTGACAGGTAGCTCTATGGTGCCTCTGATGGAGGCTATGGTACCTGAGAATCCATGGAGGTAGGTGGGTTCTGGCTTGAGTTGATTGTCTCTGAATCCAAACTTGTGGTAGGCTTCCAGTGAGAGTACATCCACGGACGCCCCTGTATCTATCAGCACCCTGTGCATAGGTCGGTTGGCTATCTCCACCTGTACTACCAGGGCGTCCTCATGTGGAAAGCTCACACCTTCCAAGTCATCATTCGAGAAGTAGATCACCGTCTCGGTCTTGGCCATCTTGCTTGGCTTCTCTGCTACTCCCACGAACCTGGCATGGGCTTTAGCCTTTCTGATTGATTCTTGCCCCGGTCCTCCAAGTATGGTGAGGATAGGGGCTCACTTGGTGCCACTGGGTTCTGCTACATCTCTTCTTTCATCAGTGCGGTCTCTCTCCCTATCTTGGTCCGCTCTTCTTTCTTCCCTCCTTGGTTCTCTTTCTCAGTCATATCCTCGATCTCCTTGGCCTGAACGGCCATTACGTCTCCCCTTCACATACTTGTTCAAGCTCCCTGCTTTTACAAGGGCTTCTATCTCCCTCTTTAGTTGGTAGTAGTCTTCCGTGTCATGCCCATAGTCCTTGTGGAAGAGACAGTACTTGTTGGGATTGCGCTTCTCAGGTCTTGCTAGCATGGGTCTTGGCCATCGAATTAGGTCACGGTCTTGGATCTGCATAAGGATTTGGGACCTGGCGGTGTTCAACGGTGTGAACAATGGACTGCCTCCTCTCTCACTCCTCTCTGGGTGACGGTCACTTCTTCTTGTTGGGTGATCGCCCTTCTCTTGTCGATGCTCAGTCCTTGACCTCTTACTCTCTTTACGGTCATCTGGTGCTGACCTCTTGCTATCCTGTGGCTTGGCTTCAATTGCCTTCTTCCAAGCTTGTACTATCTCGGCCATATTGGGAAACTCGTTGCATCGCTCTAGGAGCTCTTTCATAGTCCTGGTCTCATGACACGCCAGGTCCTTGATCAACTCCATATTTCGGATGCCCCCAGCCAAGGCAGCATGCTGGGTCTGATCGTCTAGGTCTCTGACTTCTAAGGACTCCTTGGTAAACCTGCTGACATACTCCCTGAGGGACTCCCTAGGATTTTGTATCCCGTTCAATAGATTGACCGTGGTCTTCTTTTGCTTGACGCTACTCTGGAAGCGGGTCACAAACTATTCGCATAGCTCTGCAAATGACCCAATCGACCATGGTCACAGTCTGGAGAACCATGAGGTCGCCGCACCCTTGAGGGATGCAGGGAATGCTCGACAGGATACCACGTCCGATCCACCATATAGCATCATCATGCCATTGAAATAGTTGATGTGGTCATTAGGGTCGGTGGTACCACTGTAGAGTTCAAAGGTGGGTTGCCTGAACCTAGATGGGAGTGAGGCTGACCTGATCTCTTCTGAGAAGGGGTGTTGTCCAGGGATTGAGTGTATCTCACCCTTGGTCTGCTTCTTCAACCCTCTAGCTTCTCGTCCAACTCTCGGAGTCTCTTGTCTAGCTCTTCATCCTGCATTTGCCGTTCACGTCTGATTGGTCGTTCGCTGCGAGCTCGTTCGCATCCTCTCCTGAAAGTCCCCTCCCATCTCGACTGTTGACGAGATGGTGAAGGGTCGCGTCATGATGAATCTTGTCTTGATCACAAGGGGCTTGCTTCACGGTAAGTCCGACTTTGCTGTGGCTCATAGCTTCCTCCTAGTTGACCATCAAACACTGACCTCCGGATGGACCCTTCAGGATTAGGTACCACGGATCAGTGTGATGGTGTTCTCCCCTGATTCGACCGTGCTGGAGGATTCGCCGATCTCCCCTTAGGTTGGGAAGGCTCTCCCCACTGCCGGGTGTGCCTCTTTGATCTGTCACCCCTGGGAGGGGTCCTCCTGGGGCTCTGTTCCCGTCGAGGGTCCATCCTGCGACGGTGTGATGTAGCACGCTGCCTCAGGTAGTCACGGAAGAGTCGTTGATCCTCGAGGATCTGGCACTGTAGGTCATTGATCTGACTCATAGTTGCTGGGGCATTGGGGTCAGGTACCACCTCTATTACCACTTCGTTGTTAGGTTCGACCACCGCAACTTGATCAACATTTGGGATCTCCCTCTCTAGAGAGACATGGTCATTGTTATTGACTCTGCGATGTGAGCTCTCTGGAGGAGGTGATTCATTCCCCTCCCTCAGGGCATTGTTGCTGGAGGGAGCGGTCTTCTTGCCTCGTGGTGCCATGGTATGAACAGTTATGGAAACAAGCTAGTAAAGGTAATGGCTAGCGTCGTTCCCACAGACGGTGCCAATTTGTTGCGTCAAGAAATTACTCAGCGGTCCTTCGAGTGCCGTAACCTGCAAAAGACCCTGAGTGATAAAGGAGAATCGGTGTGGTTCCGGCCTAGGACTCTCCGATGCCTAAGTTAGATCTCTCTAAGCAAACAGATGAGTAAATAGTAGTATTCAAGATGAGTTCAGATGTCCTTTGATGGGGTTGTGTACCTTGCCTTTTATAGTAGGGCATGGCGGTGGGGAGAGTCCCAGTTGATGTAGAGTGTTTGCCGTAGGTGATAGACTCCCTGAGTAGCAGGGCTTATCCTTGATAGGTTGTCTTCCCATGAGACGTAGTGTCATGATTGACTAGCATCCTTGGTGGATAGACCTCATCTACGTGGTAGATGAGGTTCCTAGTATATGAGTCCGTTCATACTACGTGACTCAATAGGCGGTGGCCTAGAGTCCTTGGCGATAAGATCTGTGTCTTGTTGATGGCGGTGGCGACTGCAGTGTTCGAGGGAGACTATGCCCGGGGATGACGTGTTTGGGGAATCCATGTCCCAGGGTCTTCGCCCCAAGGGGTTGGCGCCCAGGGAGGTCCGCGCCCCCAAAGGGGGTTGGCTCCCGAGGGTGGCCGTGCCCGATGGGGTTCATGCCCGTGGGTGTTGGTGGTCGGTGCCTGCAGTTGGTCCTTTACGGGCCCTGTTTTGGCTCCCTTCCTTAGACCGGGACACGTGGCAACCTCTGATTGGTTGGAGTGAATTTGGGTTCATCACACGCCTAAACCCATAGGAGGCTGCTCTCAAAATTGTGGCAAGGATTGACCTATTCCATATTATAGTCGGACAACTTGACTAAACCTGCATATTTTTAAGGAAATTTGAAAGTTACTTAATAAGGGAAAACAATCTCTTATAGTAATATGCACCTATAAGGAGGCATCATGACCGAGACACTCTTCCATGAAACAACCACTTGCATAGAATCAGAAATCAGATTAGAGAAAATCCTGATGATGCATATATACCTGCTATTTGTCTCCTTGAAGTCTTTCAAATGCTTCATTTGCCTTCTGTCGATTTTTAAAAATGGCAAATACAGAGTATTTTTCGTCCTCGTGCATTTTATTTTGCCTGCCAGCAGAAATTTCAGCATTGCACTCAGAACTTCTATGAAAAATCAATTTGTTAGATTTTGAACTTACGAATAATAGGGCAACCTAGAATCTGTATGTTTGTGTATGTGAGTGCACATATAAATATGAGGATCTTGCTCCACGGTCCCCCAGATTGTACAAGTTAAAATTGATCTTTAGATTATTCTAGCCATCCAATTGCACTTCTAAACCCTCAACAATACTAATGGTAGTGGTCAATAAAATTTTCAATGTTGGGAGAGTGATAGTATATTTTTGACATAGAAGATCTTGATAACACCCCCGTTTCAGGGTCCTCCAAATACCCAGGCATGTGACACATATATGGCATCTTTCAAATGGTAATGCCATGTTTTGAATTCTCAAAATAAAAGATTTACATCCATAAGATATACACAACCTTAAATTCTATTTTGAATTCCTTTGGAAATATGTTCAGCAATCCTACCTTAGGAACATCAACTGGTATTGTGTGAAGAAGCAGCTTGTCCTGTTCAGTTTCAGGTACCTATAATTTCAAAGAGCCAACATGAATTAGCAAGGACGATCATTGAGCAGACAAAAGGTAAGAACTATTGCATTTTCGACTTACATCTTTGTGGGGTAACACTATAGCATCTTCAAATCCATGCTCTATCTTGGCAAGAACTAGTTTCATTGCAGCACGTGCATCATCTAGACAATTATGTGGAGCACCCTCCTTTCGAAGTTCATGGCCCAACACAGACTGTCAAAGATTTAAAGGTAAAGAGAAATATGTATCCAACATGGTTATAATCATTTACACATCTAGATAATAAACTAAGGACCAATTAATTAATGGTTCATTATCTTATTGATACATCCAATATTCACCGGGCCAATCAGGGGCCACCACGTGTCACAGGACGACCCGCTCCAGAACCAAGGGGAACGAACCAGGGTCCCAGCACCCGGGCGCGGCCAGCACCCAGGCGCAGCCTCACCCAGGCGCAGCCACCACTCGGGCGCGGCCTCACCCAGGCGCGGCCTCACCCAGGTGTGGCCACCACTCAGCGTGGCCTCACCAAGGCGTGGCCACACCCAGGCGCGGCCTGCACCCAGGCACAGCATCGTGGGCACAGACGTGAGGTGGGGGCTACTCACCTATGACCCGATCGCTACAGACTCATGTCACCACTAGGACTCTAGGCCACCGCTTAGAAGTCACGTCACCCAGATGGATTCAAGCACCAATGACGTTATCACCACACACGGGTATCTATCCACCAAGGATCTTAATACCACTAGGATACTCCCTCCCGCGGGGAGATGGTCAATCAGGATAGAGCCCCGTTATCCAGGGCCTCTATCCACTCAACGGCACAATCGCCATCAAACTGGGACTCTCCACACTGCCATACACTACTATAAAAGGCAAGGTACTTAACCCCATCAGGGGACATCTAAACTCATACTGAATAATCACTATTCATCTATTTGCACCAGGAGATCTAACTTTGGCATCGGAGAGCCCCAGGCCGAAACCACACCGGTTCTCTCTGTTGACCCCTTGGTCCACTTGCAGGTGACGGCACTCGCAGGACCGCTCGACAATTTCTTGACGCAACAGATTGGCGCCGTCTGTGGGAACGACGCTAGCCATTACAGCTACTAGCTTGCTTCCATATTCATTCAATGGCACGAAGGAAGACTACCACCACCAACAACGGAGCAAGGAATGGATCACCACCCCCAGAGTGCTCTCGCCGTAGAGCCAATGACCAGGACCATGTCCCTCTAGAGGAAGAGATCCCCCTTAATGACCAATTTGTGGTCGACGAGCCCAACAATGACGAGGCAGACGATGTGGTGGTGGAGGTGATACCTGACCCCAATGCTCCAGCCACTGTGGGTCAGATCAATGACCTGCAACGACAGATCCTCGATGAACAACGACTCTTTCAAGAATACTTGACATAGCGTGCGACGTCTCACTGCCGAAGGACGTCGCCATCAGCAAGGGTGGAGTCCGTACCTCGACAAGAGCCGAACCCTAGGAGATCATCTCCCAGGGGCGTGAGATCAGAGAGAATAGCGCAACGGGCAACCCCCACTCCGTAGCGGGGGGAGCCTTCCCAGCATCCCAGGAGAACAAGAGACCTCTCGCCACGGTCAGAACATGGGAGGACGCCAACACCTAGGGCGAGGGTGTCTAGCCCGCAGAGATCGGTCCGGAGGTCTGTGTTCGACGGATGACTTGAAGAAGGTCACATACCACGACGAAGCCGGACCTACAGAGAGGAAAGCCCCTCACCTTCACGACAGGGATCATCGTGGCGTGACCATTCACCATCCCGCCAACACTCAAGGCGGGAGGGGACATCTAGGAGAGAGCGTGAACGGGGTCGCAGCGAACTTCCGGCTAGGAGCGAGGGACAGACACGAGACGAGGAGCTCGATCGAAGACTCCGCGACCTGGATGAGAAGCTAGAAGGGTTGAAGAAGCAGACCAAAGGCGAGACACATTCTATACCTGGACAACACCCATTCTCGACGGAGATCATGTCAGCCACGCTACCTTCCAGGTTTCGACTACCCACCTTTGAACTCTACAGTGGTACCACTGACCCTAATGACCACATCAACTACTTTAACGGCATGATGATGCTGTATGGTGGGTCAGACGTGGTCTCCTGTCGGGCATTCCCTGCATCCCTCAAGGGAGCAGCCACATCATGGTTCTCCAGGCTACGACCGAGGTCTATATGCTCGTTCGCAGAGCTATGCGAACAGTTCGTCACCCGCTTCCAAAGCAGCGTCAAGCAGAAGAAGACCACCGTCAATCTACTGAACGTGGTACAGAACCCTGGGGAATCTCTCAAGGAATACGTTACCAGGTTCACTAAGGAGTCCCTGGAGGTTCGAGACTTGGATGACTAGACACAGGCACGGCCACACCTGCAAGGAGCGGCCACCTCAGGCGCGGCCACCCAAGCGCGGCCACCTAGTCATGGCCACACCAGCAAGGCGAAGCCACCCCAGGCGCGGCCACACCCACAGGCACGGCCACCCCAGGCGTGGCCACCCAAGCACGGCCACACCCGTAGGCGTGGCCTCACCGAGGCGTCGCCCTAAAAAAAAATAAAATAAAAAAAATAAAATAAAATAAAAAATAAAAAATAAAAAATAAAAAATAAAAAACAGAAGGAAATGAAAGAAAAGGGATCGAACTTACCTCAAGGGGAAGGCGATCGCATGGGGAGGCAAGCACACGATGACAAGGCCACACCACTAGTACGATCAAGTGAGAGAGACCACCAGAGGCAAAGCACTCAAACGAAGCACCACTCAAGCCCTCCCAGGAAACAAGACACCAAGTGAGCACAAAGCAAACACAAGGACCCAAAATCAAACAAAATGGATACTAGTCTAGGTGACCCAAAGATAAGCACATGGTGGGCACCAAAAAGAGGACAAAAGACAAAAAGTGGAATGCAAAGGAAAAGTTAAAGAAAAGCAAAATGGGAGACAAAAGCAAGAAAGAGGAATGAGAAGTGAAAGAAGAGAAAGTAGAGGAGAGGGACATATGTCTACAAAAAACAAAAGATGAAAAAGTGCAGGAGGAAAGGTTTGAACCCCCAACCTCTCCTACCTCATTACTAGATTTACAGACAAGCTCCGCAAGGAAAGTCTATTCGCAGCGGACCCCTCACTATGTAAAGGCATCTACTCTCTTGGACATCCTATCCCAAGAGAGTGGGGGGCAAATGATACATCCAATATTCACCGGGCCAATCAGCGGCCGCCACGTGTCACAGGGTGACCCATTCCAGAACCAAGGGGAATGAACTGGGGTCCCAGCACCTGGGCGCGGCCTCACCCAGGCGCGGCCACCACTCGGGCGCGGCCTCACCTAGGCGCGGCCACACCCTGGCGGCCTCTCACCCAGGCACAGCCCCACCCAGGCACGGCCACACACCCAGGCGCGACCTGCACCCAGGCACAGCATCGTGGGCACAGACGTGAGGTGGGGGCTACTCACCTATGATCCGATCGTATCACTACAGACTCATGTCACCACCAGGACTCTAGGCCACCGCTTAGAAGTCACGTCACCCAGACGGATTCAAGCACCAATGACGTTATCACCACACGCGGGTATCTATCCATCAAGGATCTTGATACCACTAGGACACTCCCTCCCACGGGGAGATGGTCAATCAGGATAGAGCCCCGTTACCCTGGGCCTCTATCCACTCAATGGCACAATCACCATCAAACTGGGACTCTCCACACCGCCATACACTACGATAAAAGGCAAGGTACACAACCCCATCAGGGGACATCTAAACTCATACTGAATAATCACTATTCATCTATTTGCGCCAGGAGATCTAACTTTGGCATCGGAGAGCCCCAGGCCGGAACCACACCGGTTCTCTCTGTTGACCCCTTGGTCCACTTACAGGTGACGGCACTCGCAGGACCGCTCGACGATTTCTTGACGCAACACTTATATTTTTTTTATTCTTTTTATTTATCCTTTTCTTCTTTTTCTGAAATTATTCTTCTTTTAACCTAAATTTATACCACCATGCATCAACTCGCGTTACAGAACTGACAATGGCTCTAATTACCTATGCCTTGACAAGCCCATAATCCACGACAATTTTTAACAATCTGTATTTGTAAAATCCTTTTTGGCATCACTTGTTTAGTCAAATACAATTGTGAATAATAAGCTTCTCCCTTTCATGTGGGTCCACCAGGAATAAGAAGATCAAGGAATTTCCATGCAGACTTCCATCTGCTCACCATAATCTAGTCATTTGCTTCAATCTGCCACGAGATCAGTAATTTCACATTTTTTTTTTTTTTTATAGAATTATTAAACTATTTTTCATTAAAAAATGAAAATGCTTAGCTATCTCTTGATAGTGGATCCTTGGGGAAAAAGCTGTGCCATGAGAGAAAGGAGGATGAGTTCAGAGTTTCGATGAGAGAAGTGAGAGTGAAACCCAAGTTGGATGCAAATGACAACAGCTAAAGCTACCAAATTCATCATCCAAATATGCATATGGTATTCCTCCACAAAAAAAATAAGCCAACAGTCATTATTTTGCTAAATGAAGAAAAAGCTTCAAAAACTGCATACTGCTTAAATAGCCAGAAAGTAGAAAGTAAGCAGCATGAGAAAATAATAATGTCGGAGTTGCAGTAAACAATGTCTCGAGTTTTGCCTTACACAAATCTTTCAACGAAGGCTTTCTGGGTCCATCCAGAATTTTGAATATAAAAGATGTGTCAATTATTCTTGCATGGTACAACTTTAGTGCTGTAAAACAGAAAGCCAAAAAGTAAAGTTCTAGTAGTAGAGACTAAAGCAGAAATTGGGGATAGCACAAAAAAGTCTAATAATCAAATTAATACTCATGAAGTAGAAACATAATTAATACTCGAGCAAAGTCCATAGAATACCCCGTAGATCATTACTCAAACTGTGGCCAACTAAAATAATCCCGCCTGACGGTATCTTCTTCAATGATTCCTACATAATATCCCATGTCTGGTCAGAGCAAGGAAATAAAAGAACAAATGAATCAAGAAACTTCAACAACAACAACGCGATATCACCTGTACATCTGCCACTGAACAATTAATTCCACGTGATGAGGCATAAAACACCCCACCTATGAGAGGCTGCCACATGGCCGACCCGACCTCAGTCCGAAAACCGAATTGGGCCGAGCAGGAAACCGGGCCGACCGCATCTCCGATAAGTCACCTGACGGAGCCAGACTCGCGCAAGCTAGCCGGTGGCTGAGGCCGAGCTCATACAGGTCAGCCATGGACCCCTGGCGAGCTTACGGCCGAGACCAACCTCTCGGGCCAACCTCTCGGGCCGACCTCCCAGGCCGAGGTGATGGCCAAGGCCGACCTACCATTCCGCCCTCCTAAGTCGACCTCTGAGGCCGAGCCCTCCTCCACTGACGCTGCCATAGCGCCCTACCGGGGATCTCTGGGCCATGTCAGCGCATCCCGAGAATCACGGAATAAGGATCGAGCCACGATCCTAGCGTAACACGGAATCACACTCTATATGGACTCTTACCTTAATAAGAGCCCGACCCCAAAAATAGCTCTCCACTCTGCTCTACGCGAGAGAGCCTTCCAAAAGAAGGACTCCTACCATACTAGGACTCTCCCAACCGCCTCATCCCATCCTCACTCTATAAAATACCTAGGTGTGGAGCACCATTCATCATCTTGCTTTCACTACGCAGTTACGATGTTGCATTGGAGACCTAACTTGAGCGTCGGAGAGTCCTTGGCCAAAGCCACACCGGCTCTCTTGTGCTCATCGCTTGATTTTTGCAGGCTCATCCATGGGCGAATCGAGCATCGAAGGTTTTCACCCGCAACACCACGCAAATCCTTTGCAGAGATTCCAGTAATATCAGTTCTATAATCAGCAACAGCCTTATTTGGGTTCACAAGTTCATTAAGTTTGACCTGAAACATTCCCCGAGAATATTTATACCAATTTAAACAGAAAAAGTGATTTAATTGATCCCTACAATAGACCTAACAAAGGTTACCCAAAATCGTCAAAGTAGTTATTTGAATATTTAAATGCCAGAAAGTCCCTACCGCCAAATTGTGATCCACAACACATACTTTCACTACGGCTTATGTACCATCTTCACAAAGAACCATCTCACAATCAATAGCAGCTATTGCATTGCACTTCAAGGCTTTTGAACTTTTACCAAGCTTTGTAACCACCCAATCCTGTTTCACCATTGAAGGAGGAAATAATAAAAAATGAAGTGAGAGAGAGAGAGGGGGGACATTTTTTACAATGTAATTGTATCAAAGTATGAGCTTTTTTTTTTAGGAGGGGGGGGGGGTGGGGGGAGGGGAAAAAGAAAATGAACGGAAACTCTCAATGTTTCAAAATAGAAAAAGCAGATTGTGCGAAGCTAAAAAATATTATGGAGAATATTTCCATAGTAGAAATCTGTGAATATGAGCATGAGTTTCCATAAATAGTGTCAGCAACACATGCCACCACTCATAGTATGCTACAGCAACAGTAGTAGTCAAGAAGAGAAGAGAGAAAGAGGGAGAAACAGAAGGAAGGCGGGGAAGAGGTTGCACAGAAAAGAGTTGGGGAGCTTAGGTCGATACCACTCCCATATATTCACTGACATGTGAGATAAAAAAATTAAAAAAAAGTAAGATTACATAAATGCCCCTTTACTATAATGTAATACACATATGTGCTTATTACCAAAAAAAAATAAAAAAATACACATGTGCTTATTACCATTCTACCCTCACAATATGTACTTCTAACACTCCCCTTCAATCTGAAGAATAAATGTCATACAAGCCCAACTTGCACAGAAGGTATGGAACTGTAGTGAGTTTGATTCCTTTGGTTAACACATTAACTAGCCGATTCCCTGTCTTCACAAATGGAGTGCAAACGTAACCGGTGTCAATTTTTTTCCTTGATGAAGTGTCGATCAACTTCAACATGTTTTGTACAATCATGTTGCACACGATTAAGCTATGCTAATGGCCGCCTTGTAGTCATAGTACAATCGCATGGAGCCCTTAGTCTCAAACCCCAATTCTTGAACTAGTTTCTTCAACCATAGGAGTTCACAAACTTCTTGTGCAATGGCTCTCAACTCTGCCTTTATACTTGATCTAGCCACCATAGATTACTTTTTATTGCTCCAGGTAACCAGGTTCCCACTTACAAAGGTGCAGTATCTTGGTGTAGACCTTTATTTTGGTAGCAGAGCCTGCCCAATCAGCATCTGTTAACCCCTCAATCATCGAGTGGTCATGTCTAGTGAACAACAGTGCTTTTCCTGGACTGGACTTCTAGTACCTAAGAATACAATACACGACATCTAAATGCCTACTCTTAGGCACATACATGAACTAACTAAGCAATATCTGGATGAGTAAGGGAGAGATAGATCAGCTTCCACACCAATCTCTGATACTTCCCTACATCAATTAGAGGGTATCCACTGTCAACACCCAGTTTATGATTTTGATCAATAGGTGAGTCGGCGGATTTACAAATTACAACCCAACACCCTTGTCTACTTCAGAAGGTCCAATACAAACTTTCTTTGATAGATAATTATGCCCTTTGTTTTTTATCTTGGCACTTCAATTCCCAAGAAGTATTTCAAGGGATCAGGATCTTTAATCTCAAACTTATGAAATAAGTAGGATTTGAGTCTCTTTATTTCCTCTCGGTTATTCCCAGTTACTACATTATCATCCACATAGACAATTAAGGATGTGATATTACCAGTTTACCACTACCTTGACGGATGAGTGTATGATCAGCCTGACTTTGGGTGTACTCATTCTTCAGAATAGCCTATCTCTACCTCTCAAACCAAGCCTTTGGAAACCGTTTAAAATCGTAAAAAGCTTTCTTAAGGCGGCACACTTTATCTTCAGTTGTAGGGAACTTGAGACCAAGGGGAACTTGCATATACACTTCCTCTACCAAGTAACCATAGAGAAATGCATTCTGCACATCTGATATAGTGGCCAGTCCCTGGTGGCAGCCATTGATAAATGGACTTTTATCGAGTTGTGCTTAGCCACTAGAGCAAATGTCTCCGAATAATCAATTCCATATAATTGACTATATCCCTTGGTTCCCAACCTAGACTTATATCCTTCAATGGTACCATCTGATCGGTATTTGATCAAGTAGACCCATTTGCAATTTACTGGTACCCTTCCTTCTAGAAGATCAACAAGATCATAGGTATAGTACTTCTCAAGAGCCCTCATCTTTAATGTAGAAGGAGTTCAACTACGAACCACTCTACAGTAGGATCGATAATAGTTGCAACAGAACACCAAAATAGATACTAAATCATAATTAGTAACTTAGAGAATAAGGACAAAGCCAGCAGTAGGAATGACTCCAAAGTAGGATCAAGTGAAGGCCTAGGAAAGGGTGGTTTGTGCTCCAAATATCAGCCAATTCAAATGGCTGGTTGTGAAATTATTGAAGTCTGAAGTTTGCAGCAGATTCTGGACAGAACTGAGATTGCAGGTGCAGCAGTACTTGGTGATGATTGTGGATTGATTGAAGTCTTCAAAGAGTTCTCCAGCAGCATTTGTTGCAGTCACAAGATGGCAGCAACAGTAGGGGTCAATTGCAAGAACAAAAAAAGAAAATAGAAGGATAGATAGAGAGAAGGATAGGAATAGGCAGGGGGTAGGCTATATCTGAACCTTGGGTCTCTCACCCACAGCTATCTCAGCTGTTGAAAGGCAAATTCTTTCTCAGAATTGGAGGCAAGCATTGCTTGTAAATTTCATTAATCAATTGGTGACTCTTTCATACAATGGGTGCCAATTTTATAGCTTAGGCAAGCTTACAAAATAGAAAGTAAGAAAATAGAAACTTCTTAAAATAAAATAGAAAGTAGGAACATAGAAACTACTAAGGCTTTATAGGATCCAGCCTTCTAAAAAAACAAGGAAACAAAAATAGAAACTAATAAATTTAGAAACTACCTAAATGAAATAAAATAAACATTCTAAACCTGAAAATAGAAACTAACTTTGGCAGCATTAGGATATGATCTTTCTTCACATGATGGGCCCACAAGATCTTCTAAAAAGCATCCCCACAACAAGGCAAATATGGGCTGTAACACTGTTCATGTGAAGAGTACCGTGAACAGTGTTTGGTCTTTTTTTCTCCATATTTCAATCTACATTATTCTCCTTACTCATATCCTCCTTCCACTTGGAACTAGCCATAGACTCCTTGACATTCTTGGGAATAGGAGTTAAGGAAAGAGCAGCCGAATATGTCACGCCCTTATCCCAGACAAGGGATATAATATAATATAAGGGGTGACTAGGACGACGCGTGTCATCTCATTAAGCTACCAGGATCACTGACACAGTGTTTGAACGCAAATCATAACCAATATTAAAGCCATTTAATATCAGAATGCAGAAAGGGAATATTTCATTCCAAACGATCAATAGTTTTGCAGAAGCGTATAAAATCAAGTAGCTACAAGATGTTCAAAGGCTAAATGATAAATACTATAATTAATATATTTTTCAAGACCATCTAATAACTATCAATAAGGATATAACAGTAAATGTTTGTACATGGACTTTAAGCCCTAAAATAACAAAAGGGGAACAAGTCCCAAGTATCCTCACGCCGTAGGTACAATCGTCATAAGGACATCCATCGCCATGTTCCTCAAACACAGCTTCCGATTCTTTCGTACTTGCACCATAATCTAAAAAGTGTGCGCACGAGGGGGTTAGTTCCACTGAGCCAGTGAGGGGATGGGGATGCACAAACACATAATTCACATAGTCCAATGATGCATGCGCATGTTAATTCCATTTTTATTCCACCTATCACACAACTAAGTCAGAGGTATATGCAACTGTGACAACTCGGAAGACAATGTGGGTCACTTATCTTATCACCACAATGAATTCTCAATTGTCACCAGGGGGCCTACGCCGATCGAAGCCTCCAAGACTACTCAGTGGCAGACCCCAATAACCAATACTATCATGACTGGCCTCTCTCCCCTCTACAGAATCCGGTGTACTGATTACCCAACACCTAAACCCCTGTTGGTAAAGGTCGTAGCATAAGGGTGCAAAAATCCTAGCCACAGATATACTACATGCAAGTCCTATCGTCTAGAGAGGTAATCCGGACGTATCAACTTTTCATCTAATTTAGTGCCCGGTTACCAGCACGGCACAGCACATACAGTTCAATATGACATTCAACAAAACTACTTCATAAATATATAATATTTGGGGTTCCGGCATCGGCACCATGACCCATTAAATTGTAATAACAATCACAATCATAATCATGTTCATCATTTAATAAAGTATGCAAATGCACAAATCATGCCAAATTAATTATACTAATAGCATGGTAAAATTATGCAAGTAATAGTAGCAAGCTCAAACAAACCAAACCCACTCACCCTAGGTATTATATCCTGAAGCTAGAAGATGTCAGGGACATAACAGCAGGGAGAAAAAGCTCAACAGGGACTTCCATTCAAGCTTCCCTTAGGTGGTTTTCTAGTAATCTTAAGCCTCAAGGTTCAACTCCCACTTGTTCAAGATATAGCTTTCTTCCCATTTCTACTTTCTCTTTTCTTAGATTTGGGATGAATCATCTCAAGTTGTGATCAAGTCTTGATTTTGCTTGTAATCCCATAGTCATGTACACCAAGTCCATGCCAAAACCAATTGGGACTAGGGTTTTGGGTGTAAATTAAGCCCTATTTGATCGATGGCACTAAGTTGTTGGATCCTTGTTTGATTATTGCATCTTTTATAAATTTTCAAGTCTTTGCAAGCATTTTAGAGATTGTTGCTATGTTTGTCATGTCTAGTTGAATTTTACTTGGATTATGTTCAGGTTTTGTTTGTGGTAAAAATCCTCACTTCACAATGTTTTGGAAAAACTCTTCAAGTTCAAGTTAAATTTTTTTGCATGCCATAAAATCTCATAAAAAATTATCACATTCTCTTATCCTCAAGTATATTCTCTTGTATATATGATTGTTGATAAAATCCTTAGAATCTTTCCTCTTTTCCTTAGATAAATAATTCTTGTCTCTTGTTGGGATATTTTCAGCCAATAACTTGCTCGTTTGATATTGGTTGGGATGTAAAGTAACCAAAAGCACATGTTGTTCACATTGATCTCATTATTCACATCCATGCATTATGGATCTCACATGGATTTTACATGTGCATTGATCTTATTCATTTTTCTTCACTCCAAACATCTTCCTATGGTTATCATGTCTCATTTTTCTTATATGCTCTTGTCACAATACAATTTCCACATCTTGTAGATATTTCACTTCTATACTTTTATTTGCCAAGCATAAAACTTAAATTATCGGGGTAAGATAGGTCATAAGGGGGGCGAGGGAAACAACAGATGAAGGAAATAAAAGCCCAACATAGGTTGGTTCATCAAGACAGGGCAAGAAAACCCTTTCTAGCTTGGGCGGTTTTATGCTTGGTTTTACTTAAATATGAAACCGTAGGTAAATCCTCCTGAGACTGAAACCATAATAAATAGCCTCGGTTAATCATGGACTTACAGGTGGTTTGTACCCGGGCTGAAACCGTCTGTAAAATCGTCGGACCTTTTTCTGTAAATTTAAAGCCTACGATTTAAAGGCTCATTTTCCTCCTTTCAAAACACAACTCTAAAGCTCTTGAGAAACCCTAACTGCGACCGCATTTGCTATGTAGGCTTAGTCTATACTATTTTGAGTTGTCACAAACCAACTTTACTTGTTTCTCAAGATTCAAACTTCCAACCACAAAATCTGAAAATTTTCTTTGAAGTTCAAGGCATGCTCTATGATTGAATAAACCCATTTCTTGCTTGAACCCACTGTTTCGTATGAAATATCATGTCCTAGGTATAATATGACCATGAATCTTCATTATTTGTCATGTCATTCACATAATGGCCATGCCTTTCCTTTTTCCCCAACTTCTTAGATCACAATTTGATAAAAATCAAAATTTTCTAGCCTAAGAATCCTGCTGTAACTTAATTGCCTTGTGAAAAGAATCAAAGGCTAGGTTTTAAACCTCATAACCTTACATTGGTCATCTACTTAGGCCTTAGCATTCAAGGTACTAACTTGTTATATATCTTGGCTTTTGGTTTCAGGTTAAGAGTGTCTAATGGCTCCAAGAACACGACGTGCACGCGTTGAACAAGTTGCACCAATTGTCCTAGATCCACTATGGTTCCAAAAGATAGAGGACCAAGAGCTTTATCGAGACTACTTCCGCTTCAAAAATATAGTGGAAGGGCAGGATGTAGTGTTGGATGATCTCAAAGCTTTCAAAGTGGAGCAGAGATTCGAGGCATTGGGGTGGACCAACATTCTCAACCTTCCTGAACCATATTACCCAAAACTCATCCGATATTTCTATGTAAATTTGAACACCGAGAACCCGGGCACGCAGAATTATCGGGTTGCTTCATATGTCAAGGGGGTCCCTATTGCCTTCACAGCAGAACAACTAGCTGGCATTATTAATGTGTCTATTGCGGGAGCAAAGACCTATTGTTCACCAGGAAGCTAGGAACCCATATACCTTTATCAAGCGGGAGGTATTGACATTCTGACGGCCATCAGGCGGTTGAACCTGCGCGTGGTGGATGGCTTCGATGAGGTCACAAAGCAACTCTCCGACTAGACTTGGCGCCTAGAGGGTATCGAGAGAGGGGTAGATGACATTAACACCTTTCTTGGTCGCGGTGGTGGCGGTGGTGCAAACGACTAGCCCAGCTTTCTCTCAACAAATTTGAAGTTATCTCAGATCAGTTCTTCTAGTCCTTGTCTTAGGATAGATATTTGTGGAGCTCTTTTAATTTTCCTTTTTTAGTTTTTTTTTTTTTTTTCTTGGTCGTGGTGGACTTGTATATTTAATCTGAGATAAACAGAATCAAATATTTTGATTTGGAACAAATGGGATCTTGCATTCTGAGTTGGGAAAAGCATAGTTATGCCCAAACAAAGAATCTGGAACAATTATGGTGTTTAGATTGGTATCTTTTGATTGAGCAGGATGGAGTCATATATTTTTGTTGGAATGGATGAAATCATGAATGTTGAAATAAGGAGGATATGGTTGCCTCCCAGGAAGAATTGGAACAATTAGATATTTGTAATTAATCTTATACATATATTTGCTTAATTCTCCATTGTTTAAATCATTGTTGATAGTTGTGCTTGGTTATGATTGATTCATTACTGTTTATGAATTATAACATATAATTGTCCATCTATAACCTACTTAAGACTCAACCAAGCAATTACATAGTTGTAGCTTAACAGCCTATGATTCAAGTCCTGAGCCAGTGAGGGGATGGGGATGCATAAACACACAATTCACGTAGTCCAATGATGCATGCACATGTTAATTCCATTTTTATTCCACCTATCACAGAACTAAGTCAGAGGTATATGCTACTGTGATAACTCGGAACACACTGTGGGTCACTTATCTTATCACCACAATGAATTCTCAATTGTCTCCAGGGGGCCTACGCCGATCGAAACCTCAAAGACCACTCAGTGGCAAACCCCGATAACCAATACTACCATGACTGGCCTCTCTCCCCTCCACAGAATCCAGTGTACTGATTACCCAACACCTAAACCCCTGTTGGTAAGGGTCATAGCATAAGGGTGCAAAAATCCTAGCCACAGATATACTACATGCAAGTCCTATCATCCCGAGAGATAATCCGGGCGCATCAATTTTTTATCTGGTTTAGTGCCCGGTTACCAGCACGGCACGGCGTATACAGTTCAATATGACATTCAACAAAATTACTTAATAAATATATAATATTCAGGATTCTGACACCGGCACTCACCGGCAGCGTGACCCATTAAAATGTAATAACAACCACAATCATAATCATGTTCATCATTTAATAAAGTATGCAAATGTACAAATCATGCCAAATTAATTATACTAATAGCATGGTAAAATTATGCAAGTAATAGTAGCAAGCCTAAACAAACCAAACCCACTCACCCTAGGTGTTATATCCCGAAGCTAGAAGATGTCGTCGCGATTAAGTAGCACGTTGCAAAATCGGAAGATTTAACCTAGTGAAAGAGTGAGAATAGGGTTAATTATGTCAAAGGGGAGGATCCCCAAAAAGGTCCCCAACAAATTACCTAAGTTGTAGACTTTAAAGGTAGGGTAATTTTATGGGTGGTTTCATGCCCAAACTCAAAACCACATGTAAATCTAACCTTAACAGGGGCTTAGGAAGGGTTCTGCTAGGTGGATTTTACGTGTGATTTCTCAGGGTATCTGAAATTGTAGGTAAAATTGACTTTAACAGAAAGCTTCTTAAAAGGATGGTCTCAAGGTGGTTGCAAGGGCAGTTTCTCGTAGGTCTTGAAATCGCATGTAAAACCGCGTGTCTCCAAACCCAAAAATCAATGGATTCTTCACCAAAGCTTCCATTTCCAAGTAGATTGGAGGAAAGGAATCACCAAGAGGGCTTTTTCCTTGGCACATTAGGGTCCTAAGACCCCATTAGGCCTATGCAACCCATGGATTCAATAAAGGAAAGCAAGGAGAACTTCATTTAGGGCATAATAGGGTAGAAACCGTATGTCTATCGATGGGGATGGGATTGGGAGCTTTGAGGTTAGCCAATGGAGTCAAATAGCTCCACAAAATCAAAGCCATGAGTTTTCATCGATTTTTGGGTTCCAAAGTAAACCCTAGATCGATTCTCTCCCATCTCCCAACCCCAAAACCCAAAATAAAGGAAGGGAGAGGGCTATAATGGCTTACCTACCTCAATGCAGTGATACTCCACGTTGAGGCTCCAAGAAGTAAGATCCTCAAGCCCCCTTTCAAGCTCCTCCACACCTCTTCTCCTTTCTCTCCTCCACGTTTTAGGTTAGGTGAGAATAGTAATGAGAAGCAAATGTCTTTAGTTCTAAATAGACAAAAATGACCTTAGGACCCGTTTGGTTGGGTAACACTAGAATTGAAACCCATTTTTAGTTCATTAAGTCAAATGGGTCAAGTAGGTTGAATGGGTCAATCCAAGTTAAATGGGTCATTAAGCCAAATAGGTACTTTAAGTTAAATGGGTCACCCAAGTTAAATGGATACTTTAAGTTAAATGGGTCATCCAAGTTAAATAGATACTTCAAGTTAAATGGATTACCCAAGTTAAATAGATACTTTAAGTTAAATGGGTCACCCATTAGTTTTAAATAGGAAAGAAGTCTATCAAAGGGGTCTATTAAAGGGTGGGGTCCACGTAATAATGGAACACAAGTCCCTCACGCGTTTCTCAAGGTAGGTGGGACCCACAAATAAAATATTTCCAACTCAACTAAAATAGCCTGGGCGGTCCAAATCTCGACCCATATTTCAAGGACATCAAGGGAAAGGATAAATAAATAAAATTAAGGACTAGAACTTACTTCTTAACCGTCATGGTTTGTCCTCTATGACCCCAATAGTTTCCTCTACAGGCAAACCCGTACTGTGGTCAATAATTTTGTAGTTGGATTTGACCACTAGTGAGAACAGCTCGCCAGCATATATGGCAGCGATAACCACACGTCACGGGAAGAAAATAATAATTAATTATACTCTCGGGGTGCGGGTATAATAGAATAAGCAAGACCTATAAAAGAGATTGCATCATAGGAAATAAATTTGGCTAAAGAGTGTGGACACTAAATTTTGTCACCCCCAGCGATGATGACAACAGGTCACGGACAGACATCGATATCTCTCTCAAGAAGGACTCTTGCCCCTACATCTAAGTCAAATCACCCTGACATCCCTAAAAATGATTTATAAGACCCTTTAACCAAATGCCGAAAGAGGTACTACTCACATTTCCCAACCACGACGGTCCAAAAAAGCCCATGGGGAGCCCAAAATCACGAGGGTGATGTCATGCCTTAAGCATGGCACCATGTGAGGTTACCACGGCGTCGTGGTTCCACGGTGCCGTACAAAATCACAAGGCATCACAAAAAAAGAACAGACGTCAGCCTTGTGACATCATCCATTGCAGGGTACCCCTTTAAATAGGAGGGTTCCCCCTCCCTCAAAAGATGATGAAATAGAGTGAGGGAGAGGGTCCCAGCCCCTCTTTCAGCCCTTTTTCCCTCTTAGAAACCATTTTTGAGTGATTTTGAGTGAGGATTCTCCTAAGCCACGGGTAGATCCTTCGATTACACTCCCCAGCTCCGTTTTAGAGCATTCTTAGGCCCTTTCTCCCTAGTTTGTCTCTTCCGAGAGTAAGGAATCACTCTAGCAATGGAGATGGATTTGTCCTTCGATTACCCCGCCTAAGAAGTGATCCTACTAATAATCTCTCCTAGCCATTATTCTGTCTATTTACAGATAACGAGGTTCCCTTATACAGCCGTTACTTTTCCCGAAGTCTGAGCAATGAAACCCATCTCATATAGTCTTTACTCTGCCTGACGAGAGAGGCAAGCCGATCATTCGTCTCCACCTGAGCCATGGGACATCACATATTTCGTATTTGGTACATTTTCATTCATTTCTTTTGTTGCTTGACAGGTATCTGTCTCCTTGCTTCTTATTATTTTTGGCACAATGTAGACCATTAAAGTAGTTCACTTTAGTGTACATAGTAATTAATTTTTTCCTTTCGTTGTCATGTTTAGTGCATCATAACTTAGTCTTGTATGTTGGTATA